>NC_052510.1:31104522-31192022 GCF_014356525.2 Nilaparvata lugens | reverse complement strand
GTGTTGTTATGTTTTTATTATTTTTATTTATATGAATATCAAACAGTAATCATTTAACCTCAAAATTCGAATTTTATAATGTATATAGGCTATTTGCTACTTTTCTCATTTCTTGCAGTTGAAATAATAATTATCAATAGAAAAGAACTATTATTTATTATTAAATGATGAGAATTCGTAAATGATGATTATTCAATTATGATTTAGATGAACATTATTCTTGTTTTGGATTTCTAGATTGGGATTTTATCATAAATGTAGGGTAGCCATTGTAATGATTCTTTTCTAAATCTAACCACAGTCATTGTTACCAACTTAATTTTTGTTTTCGAGCACTAATCCTCCATATAACCCACCAACTATTTTGTGTTGCCATGTTGCAAATCTGGAGTGCAGAAAAACTTTTTTCCGCACTAGAGCGGAAAAGTGAATCTTTGCGTTCTGTAATCAGTGCAGGAATCGTCACTTTTCAAGGTAACTGTAGGAAAAAATAATTATTATTGTGTTGCATATTTTGTAACACAATGATAAAAATTATTTTATAAATAATTTTTATTAAACTGTTTATTATTCAACTGGGTGTTCATAAGTCAGTTTACTGTATGAGTGTATTTATTAGAAGCAACTAATAAATTGTATTTATACTAAAAATTATATTTACACTACACACAGGTTAACCTATATGATAGGCTGTGCACACTTGAAAGAATTGTTTAAAATGCTTTCCATTAACTTCAATGCATTTTACACAGCGTTTATTATATCTAGTACAAAATAGCAAACATAATTACTCGGTCAACTATCTTATGAAACATCCTGTAGCCTATTAAAATTCATCTTATGTAAATGAACTGTGATCAGTAAAATGCAATTATAGCTATCGAATTTATTAACATGATATGTGATAATATCATAATGTTGAATATGTTTTGTTACAGGTTGACTTATTTGGCAAATTATCTACCTTGTATTGTCTACAATACAAAAATAGGGGAAGGAACAGTTTTGGGCTGTGTCTGTTGTTTTATCCCCATATAATTTTAATGAATTGAGTATAATCCTAGAGAAAAGATAGTACAAGTGAATATCCCTTGGTATAGAGCGTTATATTCCAATTTTCAATGTTAACTTAAGCCGATAGTCCTAGTAGTTCTTTTTCATGAAGTTATGTGACGCTGTTAGGCTCTCATACTGTGACGTTCTTACTCTCTCACCAGGCCAGAACAGTAATAATGGACAGTAGTCTACAGTAATCGGCTTGAGTTAACAAAAAATCGGCTTGAAATTTGGAACATAAACTACCTATAGGCCTACCATGGGATATCTTCTTATGCTATATTTTCTGTATGGTATAATTGAATCAATGAATGAATAAAAATATGAATACATTAGAGAATGTTAATAGAACCGAGTTAGTTGAGGGCTGCCAACATACCAAACGCTAGAAACAGATAAGCGTAAGCAACATCTTTGGGCAGGGTGGCCATACGGTAGCGGACGCATGCCGATTGGCTCTTCTCAAAGTAAAGCCCAAAGCCAAAGAACGGCAAGCACACCAACACAAGCACAGCAGCCCACAGCGAGAAGATAGCCCGCCTTATCACCGCCAAAGTTATGTACTGCAAAACACAAATATAACTTACATTGATATTTCTTCAGTTCGTCCACAAATAGTTCAACTTATTCATAGGTGGAGAATATCAAGCTATCTACCAAAACCATTCGACAGTATGATAAAGCACATTAAAAAATTAAATACGAAGTTATTATACCAAAATATGAACATAAGAAAATAAAATAAAAATCACTTTGTCTTTAAGGAACACAAATTCATAAAAAACATTATCAGAACGATGCCCAACTGAGATTGAAATTTATCACGGCACAAAAGAATATTTCTGAATTTGAATAGTATTTAAACGAACTATGCAGAGTGATTCAATCGGCAATGCTAGTCTGTTGAACCAACAGCCTAAATGCTACATAATTTTATTTTTGAGAAACGCATATTCAAATGTGAATATTTAATAACTTCAACAGAGAAAGGAATGGATATTTTAAAATGCTAAACATTAAATTATTCAAAATTTTACCGTGTAAAATCTGCACAGCATTTTATCTCCCTCAATTCATCAATACGGAAAATACATAATTATAACTACACTTCACTATCAACTAAAAATATTCCTTTTTGTAATAATATTAATTTATTTTAAAATAGTATAATTAGTGATACCATGATGTTGCCTGTGATCGGTTGATTGAAAAGTAGAATTTATACATTTTCAAGTGTAGCCTATTTATACTAACATGATCATAATATTATCATTACAAATTAGCCTTTCACAAACCTGTATCTACAACTAATTATGCAGGTTAGGTAGACCGTCAAACCTACAGTTGAAAAATCCCAAATCCAAAATACTATAAAGATAAAGTATTTTTTCAATTCAACAAGAAGGTCGAAACTCGAAAATCAAGTTGTGCAAGGAAAGCTTGGAAAAGGTTGCGGGTTGACGTTTTTCAATGATTGAGATATTTTTTAAATGCGTGCAATAAATTTTGATTAACATTCCTCACAAATCATTCTGTCATCTATTGACTATAGGAGAAACCAGTTTTATTTGAAGACCTCAACCCACTTCTAACGTAATGCAGATGAAAAAGAAAGTTAAATTGAGAAAAGGAAGTAGTTTCTCTGGAACCTTTCAGAATCTGATGTTTACTAGATAAGCATTATTCTATTTCATTGAGTACCTGAAATCCAGATATTACCGAAAAATCCAATTACTAAGCGACGACGGTAACGATTCTAGCCGCACGGGTAGCCTACAGGCGTCGCTTAGCAATTGGACCTTTAGGTGCTGGTTATTGCTATGTTTTATCAATAATAACATTTTCATTGACCGTAAAGCAATATTTACAAAATTATCTCCATAAAATGTTCTATCAAAAATATGTAAGGGATTCCAAATGGAAGAAATTGTAACTTTTATAATATTTTATTCTAATTAGAATAGATAGAATAAGATTGAATTATAATTAATTCTGCCACTATTCTACGTTTGTAGCGGTAGAAAAACGTTTGTTCTATAGAATCTCTTTGAATTGAAATTTGTACTCTAGGAAAATTCACGCAAATTATAGATAAATTACAAAAAAAATAGTGTTGGTTCAATAAAAGTAGCTTATTGATTCTGATTCTTCCATCCTTTTCGTAATTCAAGTTCCAATTTGAGCAAACAGAAAAAATGAACGTCTGACGATAATTATTTTTGTATTTTAGGCAGCCGAATCCAGGGAGTTTGGTTAGAAATGCCAGCCGTGATTAGAGTCAGATCAACTGTGACACTGGCATGAATATAATCTGCATGACTAGACGCACTGTTCTAAAGATCAATGGATTTTTCATTGTATTGAATTGTTAAAAACTCAAATGAAAAATTGAACTAGTATCTGAAATTTTTTAGAACATTATCATATTGATAAAGCTATAGCTATTTTATTAGGAGTTCTTAATAAAACGGAATTGAACTGATTTTATAATGAAATACAGACATTTGATCAATCTTGAAGAATGTAACAATAATAATAATAATAGAGCTAGGGTCGGTTGCCTTAGCAACGAAGTGATAAATTTGGCCCTTACGCAGTTCGGTTTCAAGTAGCCTATCAATTGCACCATAGAGATCTTGTTCTATGAGACAAACTCTCCACCACTTCATCATTCATTTCTGACGTCAACGGGCTTCGTTTTCTTTCTTGTTAGAAACCATTGCTGGCTCATCTCAGTGGAACATTTTTCCCTCACAACACATAAGAGCCACAATATTTCTTTAGCTACACGTGTTATTTATTATCCATTATTTATACTATGATTGTACAAAAAGGGGGACTGATAATGCTATAGACAATTATTGACGTAATTGCACAGAGAGGAGATTAAAGTGACTCCCTTAATATTTCATCTCACACAAGAGCTGTCATTTATCAATGAGCAAACAGCATGTTTTTTTTTCTGGGCGGTCACTAAACGTGTACTGTTCCAAGATGTTATTTTGATGAGAATATCTCTACTAAATTTTATTCCCATAGAAAATTAGAAACGATTTCAATAATAATAATTAGATCGAAGATTCATGACACAGTAATGCATCCCTATTAACAATGTTATAATAAGTATATGATACAAATAAGATAGTTACGAGATCAATATATTTTATCATAGTGAAGAGATACCGTTAACAAGTACAATATTCGTGTATGATTTTATTGACATATCACGGATTTTATTAGTATAATAAATTGTTTAATAAAAAGGAAAATATGCTTATAACCATCCTCGGTAAAGCAAGAATCTTTATGCAAAATGTCAAGTTATTCCTTTAGTGGTTCAGATATGATAATGCATGCAACATGTATTTCGTGTCCCGTACATGAATGGGCCAATTCTTTCCTTCATACAGTAAATAGTAGAACTATAGATTATATGACCTATATGACATTTATTTGATTTATGAATTGAACTTTAGAGTATTCTAAAAATACTGAACTCTAATTTTGCTAATTATTGTTCAGCTAATTATATTCTCTATAAATAAATATATATACATATAATTTATATATATTTAAGCCAACCAGCCAACCACCCTGTTGAAATCTTCTGCAATTTACTTCTCAACAAAGTCAGCTCTAGAAAATTCATTGAATCCCTCACTCCAACCCCCAACCTCACACCCCAAGAGTTCCAATCCATCAAAGACCTTGGCTCTGACCCTAGTATTTTCATCACCAAAGCTAACAAAAGCTCAACCATAGTCTTACTGAACACCACTGATCACATCAAAGGAGCCAACCGGCAACTCACCAATCCCGAACAGTATCAACTCCTGCCTTCTGACCCTACTCCACGAATACAAAAGAAAGTCTTCAAATTTATTATGCAATATGGTTCATCTGAAGGCCTCTCGGACTCAGACATCAACATCCTTTCGCCAGACTCTCCCAACACACCACACTTCTATCTTCTTCCAAAAATGCATAAAGAAGGCAATCCTGGTCGTCCCATTGTTTCAAGCATGAATAGCCCAATTGCACCATAGAGATCTTGTTCTATGAGACAAACTCTCCACCACTTCATCATTCATTTCTGACGTCAACGGGCTTCGTTTTCTTTCTTGTTAGAAACCATTGCTGGCTCATCTCAGTGGAACATTTTTCCCTCACAACACATAAGAGCCACAATATTTCTTTAGCTACACGTGTTATTTATTATCCATTATTTATACTATGATTGTACAAAAAGGGGGACTGATAATGCTATAGACAATTATTGACGTAATTGCACAGAGAGGAGATTAAAGTGACTCCCTTAATATTTCATCTCACACAAGAGCTGTCATTTATCAATGAGCAAACAGCATGTTTTTTTTTCTGGGCGGTCACTAAACGTGTACTGTTCCAAGATGTTATTTTGATGAGAATATCTCTACTAAATTTTATTCCCATAGAAAATTAGAAACGATTTCAATAATAATAATTAGATCGAAGATTCATGACACAGTAATGCATCCCTATTAACAATGTTATAATAAGTATATGATACAAATAAGATAGTTACGAGATCAATATATTTTATCATAGTGAAGAGATACCGTTAACAAGTACAATATTCGTGTATGATTTTATTGACATATCACGGATTTTATTAGTATAATAAATTGTTTAATAAAAAGGAAAATATGCTTATAACCATCCTCGGTAAAGCAAGAATCTTTATGCAAAATGTCAAGTTATTCCTTTAGTGGTTCAGATATGATAATGCATGCAACATGTATTTCGTGTCCCGTACATGAATGGGCCAATTCTTTCCTTCATACAGTAAATAGTAGAACTATAGATTATATGACCTATATGACATTTATTTGATTTATGAATTGAACTTTAGAGTATTCTAAAAATACTGAACTCTAATTTTGCTAATTATTGTTCAGCTAATTATATTCTCTATAAATAAATATATATACATATAATTTATATATATTTAAGCCAACCAGCCAACCACCCTGTTGAAATCTTCTGCAATTTACTTCTCAACAAAGTCAGCTCTAGAAAATTCATTGAATCCCTCACTCCAACCCCCAACCTCACACCCCAAGAGTTCCAATCCATCAAAGACCTTGGCTCTGACCCTAGTATTTTCATCACCAAAGCTAACAAAAGCTCAACCATAGTCTTACTGAACACCACTGATCACATCAAAGGAGCCAACCGGCAACTCACCAATCCCGAACAGTATCAACTCCTGCCTTCTGACCCTACTCCACGAATACAAAAGAAAGTCTTCAAATTTATTATGCAATATGGTTCATCTGAAGGCCTCTCGGACTCAGACATCAACATCCTTTCGCCAGACTCTCCCAACACACCACACTTCTATCTTCTTCCAAAAATTCATAAAGAAGGCAATCCTGGTCGTCCCATTGTTTCAAGCATGAATAGCCCAACTGAACGAATCTCTGCCCTTCTTGATTTCCACCTCCAACCCATTGTTGCCTCCCTACCCTCTCATCTTAAAGACTCCTTCCACTTCTTAGATATCCTAAGAAACACAACCCTTCCAACTGATCAACAACTCCTCCTTGTTACCATTGATGTGGCCTCCCTCTATACATCCCTTGAGCATTTCCTCTCCTCACGTCCCACACCCTCCACCCATTCAACCACTTTCCTAGTAAACCTTGCAAAACTGGTGCTCACAAGCAATGCCTTCAGGTTTGACGATAAATATTATCTTCAGACTCAGGGTACAGCCATGGGCACCAGGATGGCACCATCCTATGCAAACCTGTTCATGGGCCTCCTTGAACAGGATTTTCTTTCTAAACAAACCCTATCCCCCCTGATATGGCTCCGTTTCATTGACTACATATACCTCATATGGCCTCATGGACTTGATACCCTCTCCCACTTCCTCAATCAACTCAACTCCAACTACTCTGTCTCCTACACTTTGAAAGTTGCCATCCCTACCACATCAAAAGATCCCTCCCACATTCCCTCTCAATCCGAGGCAAAAATAATTGTCCATATAATTTTCCATGGAGGAAAATTAATATTTTCAATGGTGAAAGTATTTCCCCTGTACTGTTTACGAATGATTAATGAGAATTATTTCTATGTATGTATTGGCAACGTGACTTTTGTCTACAAACATTTTGTGAAACATTTCACTTGATGAAGATCAAATTCTCTACGTTTACGGCGCAATTGAACTTTATCATCAATCAATTGAATCTCTTGATCAAACAATTCGGCAATTCTTCAATGGATTTTGGGGATTGAAAATAATATTTTATTAAAAACTAAACGTCTATTGGAATATTAAATATATAATCTATTATTTTATATGAGTACAGTTATGAAAAATATAAGAACTGGAAGTAATGGTTTTTTAAAATCATTTCCCAATTACAACTGACAACTTCTCGATTTCAAATCGTATGTTCTCAAATTAAAATGATACTTTATCAAATAAAATTCCCTATTCTCAATTACATGTGATGACTTCTCAAATACAATTGACTATTCTCATTTCCATCTTACTTTTTTTCTCAAATACAAATTACTATTCTCAATTACAATTGATACTTTCTCAAATAAAGTTGGAAAAGGTGTAGATACCTCTGTAATCACAGCTTCCCCAAATGAAATATTGCAGAAAATCAGTTACAGACAATCTATAACGAGAGAACTATAAATGACAGAGGCATCTCTACTCTGTGATCACAGCCACCTCCAATGAATGACATGCCCAACAAGTTGACAAAGTAGGTCCAGATTTCCTTTCAGCTGCGACATGCAATACTCAATACATTTCAATTAAAAGTATCTTGGAATTTCCATTCGTTTCATTGCATTTGAAATCGCCACCTACATCGCAAGGACGAGAGGATGCCATATTATTATTAAACAGGCTTCACTTGATGAATATAGTGGACTGTCCAGAAGTTGAGAAGTTGACTGAACCTCAATAGTTTTGCGACATTGTCATTCTCCATAGAACGAGGCATCCTATTCGAGTGGCTGTGGTATGATAGACCCATTCATCTTTCGACAGCGGGACATCCTATCAAAGTGGTTGTGGTATGATAGACCCATTTATCTTTCGACCACCGATCATCCTATTAAAGTGGCTGTGGTATGATAGACTTATTCATCTTTCGACAATCACCTACCTTCTGGTAGAAGAAGGGCCGCGTGAGCGCAAACCAGCGTTCAATGGCCATAACAATGGCGACACACCCTGACCCGAGACCGAACAGCCTCCACAGCACGCGAAAGCGACAGAACCACAGCTGACTGGCGATTCCGGCTACATACAGCTGCAGATGCATTTGGAGTGTCATGCCGAGCAGTGCTGTCAGGTCGTTGACAGCCAAGCAGCGCAACATGAGTCGATGCAATGCGTTGCGAGGTTGCCAGTTGCCGCGCCACAGAATCACCAGTGCTGCCACGTTGCCAGCCAGGCCTGCCGCGTAGAAGCAGGTGATAACCGCCTGGCCAGTCACCGACAGGTGGCGGGTCACCTGCGCATGCGCGTGAGCGCCACTGCTCATGTTCATGGCAGCTTCCATACCGCCCACCTACAAGGCCACCATCCCCTTGCTTCCCTACATCACCTTGCTTCACTTGATCTGAAAACCAAACAAGAGAACATTTTTGGAACACAGAAAACAAAGCAAATCATGTTTTATTTGACGAAATCAATGAGCTACAAAAGTAATAACTACTTGTAAATTGGTGATTTATTCAATAAACTAGCATAAGTTGTTTTCTCATGCTTTGCACTGGGGAAAATTTCGTAATCTCCTGATGTCCAAGAAACATAAAAATAGAATACTTATTCATTATTTTGTTCAAAATTGCATGGATGATATTTATAAGACTTGGAAATTTCCAGCAAAAAAGTGAGTTTGATAGATCTCGAAACCGCAACCATTGATTCATGAAACACGCTCACTACCAACTAAGCTAAGGAAAGCCCTGTTTGTTTGGGCTGCTATAGTTATGTACAATTTGAATCACGAATTGAAAAATATGTTTTAATTATTAAATTAGAATTAATTGGTTAATAACAATAGAAACAATCAAAATGCAAAATATTAAGTTAACCAGTTCAGTAGTTCAGACGTGATAATGCATTACTCGTGTATGTCCTATCCCGTGCTATAAGACGATTCTTTCCTTTATTATACTATAATTAATTAATTTTTGAATTATTCAACAAATTACAGATTCCATTACAGGTCGAAATAAACATGTTTTGACTAATTACAGCCTTTTACTGGTGCAAATTAATTTTTATTCAAAATTTATGTGAATTAAACATAAAAAGTGTACTTGAGGATTGTTTATTTCATTTTAGGAATAATTCCTATTATTATTGTAGCTCTATGAACGTCATTTACGACTTATTACAGGTAATTGGACGAAATGTTTGCTGAAGAGAAACTTAACCTTAGCAGGCAGGAGTAAAAAGCATTCAGTACACTTCAAATCAACAAAAAAATTAATGAATTGAATCAATTGAATAGACAAGTATGTATTGAAAAACTCTGAATTATCAACTGGCAAGTGCAGCATCCAAGTCTTAATTAGTTAATTCAATATCCTTTTTAGTAGAGAAAATTAAAATTTAAAATTTGTTTTAGAAGTGATCATTTACTAACAGTACGAGTAGACTTTAGAGTTATAAAATATGAAACTCAACAATATAAACAATACATGAAAAAGAGCAAAGTTCATATCCAAATGGTGCACCATTGGAGGACGCTAAATAAACTAGTAAATAATGGCGGTCAAACAAAAATATGTTCTCCTGATAAAAAACTACACAGCATCTCAAAGAAATTGGAAATAGACAGTGCATAGCCTATGTAGGCGTTTGAGACTTATGAGCTATATATGAGATATGTATCTGCCATACGCTAAATAAATAAAAAGAGTGGTATTGAATAAGAAAAATAGAAATTAATTAGTTTATTGAATAAGGAAAATCTTAACTTCGAATTATGATATACAAAATAACATAGCATAGAATACACTAAAAAAGACGGTTTAGTATTTTGGAATTTGCAAAAATTAGTAGGAAATGGTTATATTATAGAAAAGTAGATTGCTTTTTGTAAACATTAATAAAAAACAAAGTTTTGTCAATTAAGGAACATGGAAATTTAAATTTCGGTAGTCATTTGACAAATATTGCAGAAAATCAATTACAGACAATCAATAACGAGAGAGCAGTAAATGAGTTTCAACTCTGAAACTCATTATTATTGATTGAAAATTGATGTATCTAGCAGACTAATGATTTTTTTAAAATAAATTTACAAAAAACTAAAAGAGCACCTAACTTAATAGTTGGATCATTTAAATAAAAACTTATTTTAGCTTTTAAAAGATTCGTAGAGTTGGATAAGGTGCGTTAATCTTGACCTTGTATTGAATACTACTATTGGTAGTATATTGTCACTAAATTAATCAGATTGTAAGAAAGAATCATGTGATGAATTCCAGTTCAGTGACTTGGAAAAGTAGTGGCGAAATTGAGAGTTGCCAATGTTCATTGATTGGTTGGCAACGAGGGTCACCTATCACTGTTGTTCTCTCTTGGGAGAGCAGCCGTCTCTAATCAATTTATTTGCTGCTTCGGTTATTATCCAATATGGCCAGTTTTCATCTTAGTTCTCCCCGTTGAGTTTCCCAGGAAGGAGACTCATGCCAGTTAATAGAGCTGATGAATAACTATACAGAGTATGAATTTGAAAAAAATCGGTCAAGTTATTTTGAAAAAATCGTGAAAAACATGGTCTTTTAGTAATTATCTGCCATTTTTCTCAAGAATATTACGGAGCTCCTGCAATTTTCCAAGGAAAAAACTCATGTCTTTTGATAGGACTTATGAATAGCTACCCATGGCTTGAATTTGAAGAAAATCGTTAGAGCCGTTTTCGAGAAAACCGTGAAAAACCTGGTTTTTGGTCATTATCCGCTATTTTTCTCAAGAATATTACGGAGCTCATGGAATTTTCCCAGAAATGAGACTCATGCCAGTTGATAGTGCTTATGAATATCTATCCATGGTATGAATTTGAAGTAAATCGTTAGAGCAGTTTTCGAGAAAACGGTGAAAAACATGGATTTTTAGTCATTATCCGCCATTTTTCTCAAGAATATTACGGAGCTCCTGAAATTTTCCCAGAAATGAAACTTATGCCAGTTGATAGGACGTAAAAATAGCTATCCATGGTATAAATTTGAAGAAAATCGTTGGAGCCGTTTTCGAGAAAACCGTGAAAAACATGGTTTTTTAGTCATTTTCCGCCATTTTTCTCAAGAATATTACGGAGCTCCTGAAATTTTCCCAGAAATGAGACTTATGCTAGTTGATAGGGCTTATAAATAGCTATCCATGATATAAATTTGAAGAAAATCGTTAGAGCCATTTTCGAGAAAAACGTGAAAAACATGGTTTTTTAGTAATTATCCGCCATTTTTTCCGCCATCTTGAATTGAATTTTATTGAATTTCTTATTGTCGGGTCCTCATGGTATAGGGACCTTAAGTTTAAAATTTCAAGTCGATCGGTTAATTAGGAATGGAGTTATCGTGTTCACAGACATACACACACACATACACACACACACACATACACACACACACAGACCAATACCCAAAAATCATGTTTTTGGACTCAGGGGACCTTGAAACGTATAGAAAACTTGAAATTGGGGTACCTTAATTTTTTTTGGAAAGCAATACTTTCCTTACCTATGGTAGTAGGGCAAGGAAAGTAAAAAGATGTTGTCAAATTCCACTATAACCAATTCCACTATGTTGCCATAGGCAACGAAAACTAGTTTTGGTGAATAAAAATGTTATAGTGGAATTTGACAACATCTTTTTTCTTTTTTCTTTTTTCCTTTTTTCCTTTCTTTATCTTAATACCCAATAATTGATTAAGTGCGGTATTAGAGTGGACACCTAAAATAGTTTGCTGTCTATTTGAACACAATACATCAATATGATAACAGAAAGGGGAAAACATTCACTGATGAAGACCTGGGTGAAGCTGTCTTGATTTATTTTTAATGAATTCTTTGCGTTTGTATTAATGAAATTTTTTATTTTTCCGGTGGATTTGTAGTTATGGAAAATTCATCAATCCGAATTGAATCAATAACGATGGGGTTATATCATTACATCATTATAGATCATATAGTATCATGACTAAGTTCTTTGAGGCACATTATTCTATTTTCAATTTGCTCAGCATGATAAGAGAAGATCATAAAAATTGACCAAATCTACAACAGGTCACATTTCTGCAATGTTATTTGTGACTTCTTTGTCACTTTTAATTTGGTGGGAGCCTCACATATATTAATAATAATAAATAACTTAAATTACATGAACATTTCAAGACAAATTTAATATCCTCTATTAAAAAGTGCAATAAAATTTGGACGATGATTGTTCATAAAATACTAACTAATTTCATTTTGTTTTCAATTTTCTTGGTAAACTCGTAAGGTTTGAAACGTAGCGTTTATTGGTAGCTTATCTTTTCCATTTGAAACTTATAACATTGAAACCCATAACTAATGACACTCTTCCAAACATTCAATAATAATAATTATCACTATTGAATTTTATAAAACTTTTAAGTGAAAAAACACTCACATTATTTGATGTGGCGACGTCCGTTTCGTGCTGGTATCGCACATTTTCAAGCCAAACAGGAACTGAAGTGTTTATGATAACCTTAAACACTTCAGTTCCTGTTTGGCTTGAAAATGTGCGATACCAGCACGAAACGGACGTCGCCACATCAAATAATGTGAGTGTTTTTTCACTTAAAAGTTTTATAAAATTCAATAGTGATAATTATAGTGGAAACAAGATGGATAACCAACAACAGAATAATAATTAGTTTATTAGATTCGTCCATTCTTATCTTCTCATTAATTGGTGGGAAGATGCCTTATTTTGTATACACCAAAATGTTAAAACTAAATCAGTAACAGGAACTTAATCACCTGACACTGTGTGAGTAGTGTTTATAAAAGATTTCACGCATTCTTTGGACTCTAAAAACTAGATTTTTTAATCGTAGACTCGTTAAGCTGTTGACAACTTTTGTAGTTCGACTTCCGACGTTATCGTAGCTCATTGGCGCTCTCAGTCTATCATTAGAGGAGAATTCAGTCTTTGTCGCTCTCATTTTCATAAATCTGTCTTTAAATTACCCAATTGACATATCTCTTAGCGTTGGAATCACTCTACAATCAGGACGGAAAGAGTTAAAAAGTATAAATCTTTCTTGTAGGCTCTAGGCAGCATGCACTTTCGGACTTTCAGTGTTTTGTTTTTCCATCATTTCAATTAAAATACATCTATCCTCGGCTTGTAAAGTTTTTTCATCTCAAGCACAATTTTTGAAGTTATATTTATTCGATTTGAAGAAGTTTTTTGATCCAGCTCATGAAATCATCTCTCACAGTCTCACGCTGTCACACATTTCATTGCCCTTACATTTAACGTATCAGAAAACTCCTTCTCTTGGATGGAATTCAATTCTGTAGCACAAAGGAACAAGAGAGTTTTGTTGCGACACTATTATTATCATACAGTGTTATCATCTTGTTTGAAGGCACTCTATTATAGTTTCTTTTTGAAGTAGCAACAAAGAACTACCGGTACCGTACATCAAGAAACAAATATTTTGGCTTCTTGGCCAATGTTTCTCTTAAGCATCCATGAATTCTTCAATTGAATCCACCGCATTTTCAGTTCACATTGTTAAACTTTATATATGATGGGCTTACTTATCATTCTTGGACAAAGTTTCACATGCAGTGGCAAGTCTATTTAATAAAGACCACCCGTACTAAAAATTCACAGCATTGTCTTCATGGATTTATTTTTCTCTGTGAATAAACTGGAAATTTACACTACATTTACAGTATGGTCCCTACCAGTAATCTGAAGTTAATTTGAATAGTTCATATACACTACACCTTTTCAAATAACTGAATAAAATATGATAAACATTGAGAATTAATCATTGGGCATTTATGAATGAGCGTGGAGAAAGTTAATGGAGGTGAGAATAGATTATCATTATAATCATAACTAACTGTTCATTCAATTATCATTGAATTAAAAATGTTGTAGTAGATGGATACTAGAAATCAAGTAAAGTCCAAAATAATTATTGGACCATTGCTGAAAACATTTTAAGGATCGCCATGTAGAATACGACCTCAAAAAATTAGGATTAGTAAGAAAGAAGGATTAGGCCGATTTTCAATCAAAAGAGCTAATACGAAAGTTCCAAGTGAGAGGAGGGATCAAAACTTTAATGATCAAAGTATGAAATTGATGCTTATTCTTCAACTTATTCTCTACAAGGTGTTTCACTTGTAAAATCAACCCACCCAGTTCGCAGTTCATGCGTTTATCCTATCAACAAAACCGACCTAAGTTTAAGTAGGTGGGCTTTTCTGGACATAAAGTGATACATGGCACAGTTGGTACATAAAAAGACATTGTTAAAAAGTAGGTCATTCAATTATAACTGGAATAATTATCTATATCTTGCTATCGAATACAACTTCGTGGTTTTTGTCACTACCAAATTGTAACCATCAGAGACTGCACCCTACTACACAGCTATTATTGATTTGGACTTATAAGAATTGTTTGATTCCGAATCAATAAGATAACGATTTCAAAAACTGTACGAGAAATATTATTACTGCATAATGTAAACTATATAATGAATAATAATACTCGATCGAAAAAAGGAAATCAATTTTGCGTTATTTTGAAAACGTTATTTGCGTTTAGAAAAATGTAAGAAGTTCATGAGGAATCTCAATTCAAACAAAAACCATAGATTATTTTGAACTGTATCACCTATATTCAGAATACAGTACGTGATGCTTATTGACCCTATTTCCTAAGTAACTGGAACAAGGTATTGCGAGTTAAGATAAACAATAGAATAATTTTAAAATTCAAGCATTATTGACACAATATTATATTAAATCTCAAAAAATAATTTGGACAAATGAACAATCTTTTATTAATAAATTGATGGTGTAATATTATATTATATTAGCCTACAGTCAAATTAAATAAATAGTGGATTTTAATAACAGTAGGCTACTCTCAGATAGCAACGGTATTCAGTATAATATAAACTGTTGCACTCCAATTAAGAGAATTGGACTGAGAAAAAGAAGAGCTGAAAGCTTTTTACCTGCTTTAACAGCATTCTACTCCTTTTGACCGACCTCATGCATATTCAGTACAACACTAGTTTCAAGTTGAATATTCATGTAAAGCTGGAAAATCTTGGTTTGATTTTCGAGCTTTATGAATCTATGATCGTTATATGGCAGATGTATTGGGAAGTATTTATCAATCAATAATTGATGGTCGTATATCACACGTTATTATCATAAGGTCGTAAGATACTTTGATCCTGTTTAAAAATCTAGATTTATATTTTTTATGGGTGATATTACGATTACTAGAAATAAGAGTTGACAATAATTATTGATTAAGCAATGACCGACCATGGTGAGCTATAGCCTAACAAGGTCAAATCATATTTTTGATAGATTGAGATAAGGATAGATTTTTCCAATTCCACAACATATTAATTCGCTCAGTTTAACTGTCAGCCATATTCTAACATAATGTTTGGGTAATATGAAGTATTGAAAATTAAATTCGCTAGAAGTGAATAGTCTTAAAATACAGATTGCGGTCCTAGTTCAATCCAGTAGGTAGTCTAATATCAGTAAATAATATTATTAGTGGGAATGCCTTTAACGGTACAGTACTCGACACTAATATTGTTAAACCAAATAAATGATGTTTGAATGAAGCAAGTCACTGTCAAATATGTTTGTCACTTGTCAGCCGTTAATTCGAGTAGTGACGAGTTATACAAATACGGTAAACAAAATAGCATGTAGGCTATTCAAGTTAAAGTACCTCTTTCTCTATATACTACCTCTAAATAAATTAATTATTAGGATTTTTAATGGTTTAAATTCCCATACAAATAATTTTGAATTTCGGCAGTGAAAATTGTAACATTCAACAAAATAATGCATCAATATTATTTCAATTGCAATTCAAACAATTTAATTAATCAATTATTCAATACCACTTCATTGATCACTTGCAACATAACTCAGAATCATGAATGATGTTACAGGTCATTAAAATTTGTACTTTGGAGGAAAGGTGTAAATTACTTCATTCCTATTCAATTTTCAAGGACCGTATATTCAAAAGAATTTGTTCCAAAAATAGTCCCTAAGTCAGGTTCTGCCTGCTCAGTTGAGATCGAAGTATCTTATCAAGTAGGCCTATAAATCATAATTTTTTGGGGCGGACTAAAGGTCAAAGTTTTGTTATTTTTTATGAATCCTCCAGTGGTTGGAGAAAATATATTACGGTAGATAAGATACAAGACCCAGATATTGAAAGAGCAGGGTCTAATGGAAAACACACATTAAATTTTCTGCTATACCACTTTGAATCCAAAATAAAATTTTACAGCTTTATTTTGGAAGAAGTAGAGTCAGATCTCAGATATGAGTATTGAGTAGTCTCTATATTTTGATAATGTATTCATATCATAGTTGTGCAAGGAAAAAGAGATTGATCTATTTTGAAGTGAATTTTTAGTTTCATCTGATTACAATAATGACAACAATAATTAGGAGTTCAATATATTAAAACACCAGTAGGATGTAATAGAAACATAAGATAAGATTAGTAGTCTTCCGGATAGTTGATCACGAATAGTAAATATTATTATAATATTATAGCATATTTTACTTACTTTCTATTTTTTTATATTTTTCTGATTAATATCAAGCTAATATAGTTATTTGTGCAACTAGTGCGCAAAGTGACACTTGACTGCACCGAAATAAACGTTTACGCACGAGCCTACGGCCCGTGCGGAATGGTTTCTTAAGTGCAGCAAAGGAACTTTGCACACGTATTTCACATTAAATTTTTCCTACAATTACCATTAAATGTAAAAAGTGAGTATTTATGGTTAGAATGTCCTGAAATCCATCAAATGTTTGTCTTTATGATGTTGTAATTAACAAATTTAACTAATTTTAAAATTGATAATACAATAAAAAAAATTCAATTTGTAAATTTTCAAATTTCCCAATCTTTAAATTTACAATTTTTTTTTAATTTTTATATTTACAAATTTTTAATTTTCCTATTTTCAAAGATTTTGTTTCAATTTTCGAATTTTTATATTTTTTAATTTTAATAATCTGTTCAAGTTTTAAATAATAAATATTATTTATTTTTTCAAAATTACATTAATAATTATTTCCATTGAAGTAGAGAATTCTCAGCCAAAAAAAAACTGTGAATGGATTCGAACTGCCAACCTCATAATCCTTGATATTTCATTTACCAGTCAAGTAAGTACGCTCTTAACTGAGCTACTGAGCCACTCTCTGATGATTGACTGCTTGAAGGGGGTTTATCTTATGTAAGCATTGAAATGAATATAGTGAGGTCCACTTTATAATGACAGTATTTGATAAACTTTGATGTTGCTATCCTTGTCTATCGTTCGACAAAGCAGGTGGTTCAATCCTTTTCTAGCTCCACAATGAAGCCAAATCTGTTTTTGACGATGTATAAATATAATATTAATCAAGGCAGATAATAGGCAATGCTGTTCTCCCATCTCTATCCACTGCCATTATAACGTGAACCTCACTATACCACAGTCAGTGTTACCAACTTAATTTTGATTTTCCTGCATGCTCTATATAACCTACTAACTATTTTGCATTGTCATGCTGCAAATCTGGAGTACGCAAAGTACTCACTCTGCGCACTAGTACAGAAAAGTGATTCTTTGCAGCCTGCAATCAGTGCAGAAATGGTCACTTTTCAAGGTATCTGTAGAAAATAGTTATTTGTGCAACTAGTGCGCAAAGTGACAGTTTGCTGCACTGAAAGAAACGTTTACGCCCGGCTCGGGCCTACGCGTACCAATCATATCACTTTTTAACAAACTATGCGGTAGCCTGCAGTACTCCATTCTCTGGACATGCCCCAACCATCTCAACCGTTGCGCTTTGATAACTCGTACGCGGTCTGTCAACTACAAAGACAAAATTCCTGATTCGAATTTCTAAAATGTTCAAATTAATAATTATTCTAAATATTACTATTTATAATAGGATTAAAATGTTGTTTTGCTTGTCATGTGCAGGTACACAGCAGGCATAGTGGGTGGCCTGTCAACAGTGGCGGCGTGCGCGCCTAGTGAGCAATTCTTGAACATGGCGGCGCCGCTCGGTATCGGCCTTGGAGTGGTGTTCGCCGCCTCCCTCGGCTCCATGTTCCTAGCGCCCACCACCGCCCTCGGCTCCGGCCTCTACTCCATCAGCCTCTACGGCGGCCTCCTCGTCTTCTCCGGATTCCTGCTCTACGACACGCAGAAGATCATCAAGCACGCCGAAACGCATTCGCCCTACGCCATCGACAAATACGACCCGATCAACATGTGAGCACATTCGTTCAAAACTACTATTCAGGGTGTTTCAGAAGTAGTGTGGAACATTTTAGGATATTGTCCTGGATGATAGGAGACTACAAATGACGTATTTGAAGTGTATAAAACTCAGCGGTTATCCTTATAGCTGCCTTTTTGTTTTTCACTTAGAATTTTTTATCTCAAGAACGAAATGTTGTATTGATCTGAAATTTGGCATGAATATTTATGCTATAAAGACTCAACTTTAAAAAATAAAATGAAAATTTTCGATGTACATATTCGAAATGGCGGCCATTTTCAATTTTTGATTGCAAATTTCACGAAAACCGTTCATTTACAGAAAATTTACAAGAGACAAAAAAAGTTAACAAATTTCATCAAGAATCCAAGGATACCTCATTTATTAAGATTGGTCAGAGAATAACAGATAAATTAGTTATTTTCGTACAGCATGCATGATCTTGAACAAGAAAGATCATCTGAAAAAAAAATTGTAAAATCAGCTGGATGGTTTTAAAGCTTCATCTTAAATACAATAATTGGAATTAAAAATGTAATATTGATGTTTAAATTGTGAAAAGTGCATGCAATACGAAAATAATAAATTTCTCTGTTATTATTTGACCAATCTTAATAGATAGTGTATCCTTGAAATCTTGATAAAATTTTTTTTGTTTTGTTTTCCCAACTTTTTTGTCTCTTGTAAATATTCTGTGAAGTAAACGGTTTTCGTGCAATTTGTAATCAACAATTTAAAATGGCCGCCATTTTGAAAATTTACATCGAAAAGTTTTTATTTTATTTTTTTAAAGTTGAGTCTTTATATCATAAATATTCATGCCAAATTTCAGATCAATACAACATTTCGTTCTTGAGATAAAAATTCCTAAGTGAAAAAAACAAAATGGCAGCTATAAGGATAACCGCTGAGTTTTGGACACTTCAAATAAGGCATTTGTAGTCTCCTATCATCCAGGAACAATAACCTAAAATGTTCGAAACTACTTCTGAAACAATCTGTATTACGAATTGAATTTAAATTTTTCGGCTGCTTGTTTCGGAAAGATTTAAATTGTTTAATGCTTAGATTTGTGATGTAAATTTTTGCCACAGTAGAACGCAATGAGCTGTTTCTCGTTGATCATATGGAGGCCGAAAATGTTCGGATTCCCATAACTCATATGTCCCTATAGTGTGGTCCACGTTATAATGGCAGTGAAGAAGGATAGCGGAACAGCATTACCGCTGATATTACAATCATCAGCTATCCTCTATAGAAGGCACTGGCAAGGCAGAGAATCGGCAATGTTGTTCTGCTATCTTTGTTCACTGCAGTTATAACGTAGACCTCACTGTACCTACGAACTATGTGCTCAGAGCGAAATGACCTGACTCTTCACATTTTAAAATGTTTGCCTTTCATTTTTCATTTTAGTTTCCTTCAACTTACTTCACCAACATTATGTTAGATCCATTATAAATTATTGATAATGTTCGCAGATCTTTGAATTTTTTTCAAGTTTCAAGATATTCGGGTGTAATATTATTAGGGTAACCGTCCACTGGAACCGTATTCAACCAATCTGTTCGGCAGTTGGATCGGACGAATCTGCCGGCCGAATATGGTCGTCCATTGGAACCGTTTACGTCAGTCGAGTTTAGTAGTAGACTGGTTGCCAATTATTGAATTCACTAGCCACCTAAATTTTTCATAAACAATGATTATATTGAGATTTTGAAAATGATTAAACAAATATCCACTAAATTAGTTATTCATTACAATAATCTTACCTTCAGAACCTATTTGTTCAGCAATCTTTGTCCACAGATTCCTTCGAACATCACAACGATATCTTTTGTCTCGCATATCCCACAATGGAACATTCTCTTGAACCAAACTTATCAACTTTTCATTGCCATAGTTACAACTTTATAAAACAGATCAACTTCAAAAAAACAAACACGACTGTGAAACAATTTCAGGTTAGGAACACTTTGTTGTCTCAGCTCGATTAGTTAGTTCGGCCGGATAGAGCCGGAAAATCCCATTCAATTCGGATCGAAAAATTGATCGGCCGGAGATGGCCGTATGAACCTGTTACAATGGACGAGCATCTATTCCTTTCTTTGTTGGGGGATCGTTCGGACGAGTTCGATAGTTTTCGGCCGATGCTAGTTCAGACGAAATCGGTTCCAGTGGACGGCCCACCTAATTGTCTGCTCAAATTTAAAAAAATTACATAAAATATGTGTCATAATATTACAATTTTGTAGTAGGGCAAATTATTGATATTTTTTTGTTTTTCCAGGTCGATGAGCATCTACATGGATACAATCAACATTTTCATAAGAATTGTTTCAATTCTGAGCAATGGAGGCTCTTCAAAGAGGCGATAAGTCCAAATAGAACTGATCATTCTAGAATATCAAAACTGTAAAATAAGCGAATTTATCATTTTTTTATTTGACTTCATTTAAACGTTTCATTTATTATACTCATCATGGTTCAAATAATGGAGAAAAATGTATTCCACTTTCTTGTTATCCTTAATAAAAAAATTGAATCTTAATTCAACGCGCTGAAATACTTATACAGAGGAAAAATTGTGTATTATAATACTATTCATTTCTTGAAAAAATATGTAAGCTAGTTACTTGAATGCGTTTGAAATCACAAAAATTATATTCATAATAATAAATTATTTCAAAAAACTTGAGTATTTCTCATTATTTGTTTAGCACTTATTTCTGTTCTTGATGTAGTCTAGTCTTTTGACAATAATTGACCTTCAATGAAATTTTGCAATTATTATAATAGTATATTTCGCACCTAGGGCCGAAAATGAGACTTTTCTGGCTCGAAATCGGTTTTCTCAAAGATTGAGAGCCGGAATAGTATATTTCGCACCTAGGGCCGAAAATGAGACTTTTCCGGCTCGAAATCGGTTTTCAAGTCCGAGGCCGTAGGCCGAGGACTAGAAGAGATTGAGAGCCGGAAAAACATTTTTGCCCGTGGTGTGAACACTATTTTTCGCCACACAGAAAAATATACAATATAAAATGAGATCAATTGTTCATTAAGCACTTCCGAGAGCAAAAGTGGAAGGTCAATAGCTCTAGCAAATCTGTGGTAATCTGAATATCAGGAAATTGTCCAAGTATTTTTATTTTTTATTCAGATTTGTCTAAATAACCTAAAAGATTATATTCAGTTATGTGGGAGGTTGAGTTTATACTTTTTTATTCTTTCATATGACAATAAGATGATAATATTCCGCCATTAGGAATTAGGAATAGCTTTCCAAAGCTATATAAATGTTTTAATTACTGAATAATAAACACAAATAATGAAAAGTTTTTTGATCAACTGTTTTAGCACACTTTAAATTTGGCCAATCTGAATGTCAACGTCAACAATGCTTGTTGTCATCGACTTGGGAAGTTTAGGTTAGAAGTTCTATCCTACTCTGAAAATCAAATTTGGATAGTTTATAATATATATCTTATCTGTATTTCATTCATCCAAATAAAATGATAGTATATCATTGCAGAATATTTTATTCAATTCTAGAAGCATAAACTGATTCCGTTTCATATATTATTTGTGAAAACGTTCAGCACCATGGATATTGCCCAAGTAGTTCCAAAATTATTCACCATGTTTCGTGATAAACGAAGTACTATGAGGTTTGAGGTTAGATTCTATTATACTCTAAAAATTAAATTTGAATAGTTTATAATATCTTATTTGTATTTCATTCATCCAAATAAAATGATAGTATCTTATTGCAAAATACTTTATTCAATTCTAGAAGCATAAACTGATTCCATTTCATAAACTATTTTGTAAACACGTCACATCAAATCAGAATCAGCTGACTTCAAGGTTATTTTACAGCCCTAGGGCCGTAAAAATTTTACCGGCCTGGTCAGAAAACAATCATTTTCGTTCTCCATATGACGAGGGTTGAAATAGTATATTTCGCACCTAGGGCCGAAAATGAGACTTTTCCGGCTCGAAATCGGTTTTCAAGTCCGAGCCCGTAGGCCGAGGACTAGAAAAGATTGAGAGCCGGAAAAACATTTTTGCCCATGGTGAGAACGTTATTTTTCGCCACACAGAAAAATAAACAATATAAATATGAGAATAATTGTTTATTAGGCACTTCCGAAAGCAAAACAGGAAGGTCATAGCTCTAGCAAATCTGAGGTAATCTGAATATCAGGAAATTGTCCAAGTATTTTTATTTTTTATTCTGATTTGTCTAAATAACCTAAAAGATTATGTTCAATTATGTAAGAGGTTGAGTTTATACTTTATTCTTCCAAATGACAATATGATTAGATATTATTATAAATGTTTTGTAATTCTTGAATAATAAACACAAATAATGAAAAGTTTTTTGATCAGCTGTTTTAGCACACTTGAAATTTGGCCAATCTGAATGTCTGAACTTCGGAAGTTTAGGTTAGAAGTTCTATCCTACTCTGAAAATCAAATTTGAATAGTTTATTATATATATCTTATCTGTATTTTATTCATCCAAATAAAATGATAGTATCTTATTGCAGAATACTTAATCAATTCTAGAAGCATAAACTGATTCAGTTACATAAAATATTTGTAAAAACGTTCAGCACCATGGATAATGCCCAAGTAGTTCCAAAATTATCCACCAGGTTTCGTGATAAACGATTAAACGCAGGTTTGAGGTTAGATTCTATTATACTCTGAAAATTGAATTTGAATAGTTTATAATATCTTATTTGTATGTCATTTATCCAAATAGAATGATAGTATCTTATTGCAAAATACTTTATTCAATTCTAGAAACATAAACTGTTTTCTGTTTCATAAACTATTTTGTAAACACGTTCACATCAAATCAGAATCAGCTGACTTCAAGGTTATTTTACAGCCCTAGGGCCGTAAAAATTTTACCGGCCTGGTCAGAAAACAATCACTTTCGGCCTCCATATGACGCACGAAAACCAGCTCATTACATTCAAGTGGGGCGAAAAAGTATTTTCCCACAGTACCATGTAACATTCCAGAGTCTTGATTATGGGAAGAAACGTGTTCAAGAAGAAAATATCATCTTCAATTGTTCACTTCCAAATGACATTTTTTAGATCTTTATTACCTACTTATTAATTATCCAATATCATGAGCAATATATTATCATTATCCCTACTCTTGATACGGGGTTTTCATCATTTTATTGAACCTCTGAACATGTAACAACCAGGGTTATGGAAAAACGACCTGAGACAACACACCTTAGGCCTATATCAGTTAGCCTTGGATTACTGGCTAATTATGAATAATAGCATTGAAAATAGTATAAAAAGATCAATAAAGTTCAAATACTTTATAATGAAATAATGAAGATGTGTACTAAATATTTCAAACTCAATTCACACAAAACTTGATTTCTTGACTCAGGTCAAGAAACTCTGTTTTAGGGTTTAAACTGTTGGAAGCTCATTTGAAAAGACGAGCACAGATTAGGACTCTTCCAAAGGACATTCACCTTTTTTTAGAAAAATACCGCTACGAACAACAACCAATAGCTGCTCCATGCTTTGTATGTGGAGGGAAAATGCAATCGTACGACGGTAAAATGAAATGATTACAAAAAGTTTGTATGCAAAAAAAATTCCAAGCACATTGCAACATGTGAAAAGTGTTTATAAATCATTATTGTGAAGGTCACAACATGATAATGTTTCCAGATATTCATATACGTTATTTTCTAATAACGTATAATACGTTATTTTAGAAAATACGTTATATATATATAATACATATTTTATACGAAAATACGTTATTTATATAATACGTTATTTAG
The DNA here is from genome assembly GCF_014356525.2 of Nilaparvata lugens. Classification (NCBI taxonomy): domain Eukaryota; kingdom Metazoa; phylum Arthropoda; class Insecta; order Hemiptera; family Delphacidae; genus Nilaparvata; species Nilaparvata lugens. The sequence goes on along the minus strand of NC_052510.1, from coordinate 31,167,539 downwards.
AAAATAACGTATCAAAAAAATGAAACTATGAGACTATCCCATTTTTTCAAGTTTCATTCGGCCTATCAATTATTATAATATAAAAATGATGAATATTATGATTGATAATCGCAATATCGACTATCTTGATGTGCAGTATTCATACAAACTGGGTAGTGTAAGATGAATGATTGTGTAATCTACTCGAACATAAACTAAAAATTGTTAAAAAAATATATATTTTATTCGCGTAATGTATAATAGTGAAACATTTGAAAAAAGCACAAGCCATAACTGTTTCCTATTCCAATTTACAAACAGAATTAGCTTGGTAGGTTTTTCTAATTGAAATCTTCCAATTTATCCCATCTCATATTTTTGAAGTTTATTTCTAGTATTTGAAAGATAAGATCGGATGGATGTGACATTCACCTAGTAGCCCAATATTGGTCAATAAACTATGAGAAGCCGGCTCAGCTGTAAGTTGTAGGCCTAGAAGAGAACTTTCACAAGCGAGCAGAGCAATCACAATAGGTATAGCCTTGCCTTGATAACAACACACGCCTTCATAGATTCCATTCATTTGTTAAAAATAACACACAGTTCTTTCCAACAGTTCAAACTAATGAAACATAGTTGAAGTTTTTCAAACAACCCTAACTGTAAACATCTATTTTCCCGATTGAATAATATTACTATGTAGGTACTGCTCAGATAATAATTATGGGAATAAATATTGTATCAATGCCATATTATTTTGTAAAAATAAATCACGATCAGATAATCCAACCAGAAGTTCAATATCAGACGTTAATTTGAGCATCACAGACTGTAGCAAAATTTTGAACGGTTCTCATATACCGTATTATGAGCTATTATCGTATATTTAGAATCTGAATTTCAACTGCGAATAACTTTTAAAAAATGTATGATGCCAATAATATGAGCTTTAGGCTTGAAAAGGATTATTATATCTTAATTGATGAATGGTTGAAGAGTTGTAGGTGAGTTCTAAACCATAGTAAAAATAAAATTGAATATCATAACTTTCAGTTAGGCCCAAACTATACGTCTCAGACGAGCTAAATGTTTCTAGCTCGTAAGACGAATGAATGTATTATCTGTGATGAGGTGAACTGTGCGAGCGAAATAGACTCTCCCCCCCATAACAGTCCATGCATTCAGAAACGCGCGCGAAATAAATACAGCGCGTCAGACGCCCGTATAGTTGGGGCCTTAGAGGAGTTGGCCTCAACATGGTACCCTTTTAATATTGAAAGATTAGATCTCTAATCTAAACTGAGTGATTAGATAACACTCCATACGATAGGCTTGGTAAGATAAAATAAAGTTAGCATAACACGCTAGGTCTATCAATACCAGAACTATCTTTCAACATGTTGCATTGTTTTCCTTGCATTCCTTCTTTACAATCCCATTTCACTTGAGTTTGGGTGGGTCTACATCATTCTCTTTATCTCGGTATGCAATGCAGAATACCACACAACATAATGTCAACCGATCGCACGTGCATTTGTTGACCTTTCCAGTTTATATATTTCTTTATTCATTTATACAATAAGTACATTATCAAAATGATAGGGAGAGGAAAAATAAGGTAACCTTGTGCTATATTCCTCTCCCAGATTTATATAACACATAGTCCGAAATGGGTTGCCTTGCAGTTCTTCAATTCACACTATTTTCAGTCCTCGAGTATTTTCACAAAGTAAAAACTTTTTTCTACATGAAAAAGTCTGATGTGTTCTGAATATTCTGATAAGAACCAATAGATTCACAATAGCCTATGTAAAAAATGGATAATGAAGCTAACAAACTTTTATACTCTTTCAGTTTTCTCAATATCTCACAATTTCTCTTCATATATCAAGATCACATCAAACATTTCTCAAGACAGCAAGACTTATGGCAAGAGTGCAATCTCACTAATCTGATTTGACTAATCGAAAAATTTGGACTATCCAAACAGTTGATACTTGAAAAAAACCACGATTCGTACTCCTAATAGTACGGTACATTACTTAATAATTATTATTGACTGGGATATAGGCCTACTTCTATTTTAATAAGACTACATACTTTTACTCGAATTTATAAGCCTAAAAGAATGAGAAATGTTATATTATTTTGTTCAAGCCTTAAATGAAAGAATATTATTGATTATATATATATGCCAGTCTATATTGGTTGAGGCTTAGATTAACAACGTTCAAGTCGAAATATACAATCACATTAGTTGATCCAATTAGAGATGATCCTTTGATGGATCAAATCGGTATGTCAATTTAGAACGTTTGACAACATCGGACCTACAAAAATTGATGAATATTTAAGTTGGAATTATAAAGCCTATGACATGAATAAAGAATAATTCCAAGAGATGATTGTCATTCCAGAGGTGAGTTTGATTGGCATTCAATAACCTGCCGTCATCCAGACGCTTCATTTAAAAGTCAATTCATTAGTATGCTGCAAAAGTATTATTATTCACAGGCAATATTTTAGATCAAGAATCAATCAATTACTAGAAATTTCCCCTTTCCAAGGTTGGTTGAGAAAATGTGGGAAAGATTGTCGGGGAATGTGACTATTATCAATTATCTTCATAAAAGATGACACATTATTAATTTCAAATTCTGCTCAATAGTTCAGACTGTGAAAAAGGGCCGTTTGGTGAATTAATTCCGAACATTCTAAATGTTTAATGATTCCGGAGTATTGGGCAGCTTAAATACAAAAATGTATCCTTCGCTAGACCTGGAGCTTTTCACAGAGTGCCCAAAAACCGCGGATTTTCGGTTCCTTCTCCAGTTTTCTGCGATTTTCGCCAAAATGAGCCATTGGACAGAAAAGTAACTCGCGTCTTTTTTTCAATGATTAAATTTCGAACCATTTTGAGCCATTTTATCTTCATTCAGTGCTGAATTACAATTTTTCAAAAAATGATTCAAATTTTCGGGAAAATTGAAATTTTGATGAATTTTTGTTTTCAATCAACTATAATATCTTCCGATTATCACTATTCAAATTTATGATTGAAAATCCCTCTGAGCATAAATATTTTGTGCTCTACAAACTGAGACCAGGTAGACCGTTCAATCTTAAATAGATTTACAGGTGAACCCGATAACAAATTGCCTTGCATTTGACTGGTTGGTTTCCATGGAGCCATATGTTGGTGGTAGTATTAGGCTACTTGAATGGGCATCTAGCGCGGATAAATGAACATTGTGCAGATAAACTGGAAAATTAAGATTATAGAACATCGATAAAATATGACTTATGATGAATAATCATTTTGAAGGTCTTAAAACGAGCTATGACTTTTATATGCAACAGTTTTGTCGAAAAACGGAAGCGTAAACAATTATTATTAGATGATATAATAAAGTTATGAGGTGAAAATTTTATAATTTTCTGGCTTTGTAAGGGATGTAATATTACATTTTTTCTCGATTAAAATCGAATCTTCAATTTGAGATCTATAAAACTTGATAGTAAATATCAGAGTAATCGATATGCGGAAAACTTTTAACTGAGAATTTATCGTAAATATTTGTGTTGCACATTCCATGGTATCACCGAAACAGAGTTAACATAATTAACAGATCATTATAAATATAGAGGATAAATAAATTTAAAATAACAGTTTCGAAGTAAAGTTTTATTGAGAACAAATGTAAAATGTAAATTCTAAACTTGTAATTTATAATTTTTTGGAATTTAATATCGGTGACGTGTTCATAACGTCGACACTGGTTTGAGGTGGGGCTTTGCTCTGTACTTGTTAGCTTCTCTCTGGAAAATGGTGGCTGGCTATGGTTTTCTAATTTTGTGCTCTCTGAATATTTTTCTGTTTAATTGAAATTTATAATGTTTCAAATTGAGTTTTGAACAGTTTATGGTGTTCTGAGTTTGTATAATTTGTTTTGTGTGTCTACAAGCCTATAGCCATTGTTTTTCAACTATATAAATGGATAAGTATTTAGCTTGTAATGATGCTAGATGTTTAAGTGTGTAAGGTATTGTTTTGTGGATTTGTGTTGTATATTGCCAAAATTCTTATGAAGATTATAAGTTGATTTGCTCTGAAAACTGGATTTCTCATTCATAAGCAATAGATCCATTCATAATTTATCAAGAATCTACCATTTTGGAGCCGATAACTTTCTTTAGGTTAATAGGTGAAAAATGCTATCCAACCTATTTAGGAGAAATTAAATAAATAAATAAATAAATAATTTTATTCATGGAGGCAACAGGTAAAAACCCATTTTGCCTCCTTCACACATTACAATCATACACTATACAATCCAAAAATGTATTTTAAGAATTAAGTATGAAGAAATGTTAAAAAACAAGAAATGTAATGTAAGTGAAATAATAAGAAATGGAAATTGAATGAATCAAAAATACTAACAAAAGTATGTCAAATGAATGAGAATGAAATTAAATATAAGATTTTAACAATTTTAGAAAACTTGAAATCAATAATTAATGTATTCAATTAATCAATTATCAATAAACTACAATAAATTAATCAATAGGCCTGAAAAATAATTATTCAATTGATCAATAATTATCAATAAATCACAACAAATAAATCAATATTTATAATGAGAAAATTGCAAAGGTAATTAATTAAACCCTGAACTCTAAAACTTAATAAAGTCTGTTGATTCAAAATTAGCCTACAATGAAAAGAAAAATAGAATGTCTGTGAATCACTACCACATAAAATTAATGAAAGAAAGAAATGCAAATCACGAAATGACAAATCACATAATATTATCGACTAGATCGCACGCCATCCTACGGAATTTGTACGGGGAGAACCAAAAGATATCCAAGTGCTGAGAACAACTATTGAAAATTCTCTGTGCTCTATTCAGAGGAGAGTTATAATGACTCACCGTTCTGGAGCGTGAGATATGAAAAGAAAAGGTCGAACGGCGAGCAATGGTATTTATATAAATATTAATTTTGGAAAGCAGATACGGAGAATCAATTTTGTTATTTAAAAGATTATAAAGGAAAAGAAGAGATTTGACGTCACGTCTGACTTTCAGTGATTTAATTTCAAACATACTTCTTAAAGAATTGGTAGGGTAATCAAACGGGCAGAAAACATTGTGCTTTTTATAATAAATACATCTCAAGAATTTATTCTGCATTCGTTCTAGTATTTGAATCTGTTCATTATAATATGGATTCCAAATTTCGCTAGCATATTCCATCAGGCTTCTTACAATTGATTTGTATAACAGTACCAAAGGCACTATGTCTCCAAAGGGTGAGCATGTCCTCAAGATGAATCCCATCTGCTGATTAGCTCTATTAGATATGTAATCTACATGTGCATTGAAAGAAAAATCAGAACTGAAAACCACTCCAAGATCCTTGAACGATTCCACCTTTTCTAATGGTATACCATTTATATGGTAAACATGTATGAAAGGAGAAGACTGTCGAGTAAAACTCATGAATTTACATTTTCCTACATTTATTTTTAGTTCATTTGTAACACACCACTTGGACAAATTGTCAACGTCAATCTGTAAATCATAACAATCTCTCAGATCATTGACTTCTTTGAACAACTTCACATCATCTGCATACAAAAGACATTTTGATTTATTGATAACAGATGGGAGATCATTGATGAATAAAATAAAAAGGAGTGGCCCAAGGTTAGAGCCCTGAGGTACCCCCGATGTGCACTCAAAGAATTCTGATTTATATTGTTGAATTTTTACATATTGTTTTCTTGCTTGAAGGTAGCTCTGAACAAGATGAACCAGAGTATCGCAGAATCCCAACACTTTAAGTTTTCTTATCAGAAGTCTATGGTTGATAGTGTCAAAGGCTTTTGATAAATCTGTGTAAATAACATCAGTACGCCCTCCATCATCTAGAACATGTGACACTTCATTACTAAAAACCATAAGATTGGAAACAGTGGAGCGACGAGGTAAAAATCCATGCTGCTGGGGTGAAATAATTCTCTGACCCTGATCATAAATAATTATGGAATAAATAACTTTTTCAAAAACTTTAGAAAAACAATTTAAAATAGAAATTGGCCTATAATTTTTTATATCATTTCTATTTCCAGATTTGAAAACTGGAGTAACCCTTGCCACCTTCCATTTTACCCGTCCTCAAAGATAAATTAAAAATAAATTTCAATGGCTTTATCAAGACTGCGGCACAGCCTTTAACAATAAAAGTTGGAATCGCATCAGGACCCTCAGAGCAGCCAGACTTAAGCTCATTAATCGCAGACAGGATGTCATCAAAGGATGTCATCAAAAGAGACTGACCCAACACCCCCATTCAACAATGAGCAGCACTCAGACATCTCAGGAACCCCCTCTTGTGCATCAGGTGTATCAGCCTCATAAACAGATTTAAAATATTTAGAAAACCCATCGACGATATTTGCCCCATAGTAGGACTCTCTGTCAAGTGTCATGGTCGACTCCACAAAAGAAGTTTTTCTTTTCGAATTCACATACTTCCAGAAATTTTTAACATTATTTCGCAAACTATTTTGAATTCTACTTAAATATGCCTCATAGGCTGCTGAAATTCTAGTTTTAAGAGATGCTCGTAATGTTTTAAATATATTATCATGATAGGGTGAAGTTCTTCTCTTTCTTGAACACTTATTCTTCAATTTCAAATCAGATATGATATCATGTGTGAACCAGGGAGGATACTTATTATTTGAAAAAATCACCCTCCTCTTAGGAATGAACTCATTGAAATGATGGTAAAGTATTTTATAAAACTTATCTACTGCAGAGTCAACGTCACCACTACAAAAAAACGGAATCCCAACTGCAATCACGGAGACTAAGATAGAGACCGAGAAAATCTCCTTTATGATATTCATAATGAAATTCAGGTGGGTGGCTTGAATTTAGCCCTGACGTCGTCACTGAGTTTGAGGCATCCACACATAACGCAGGGTGATAACCATCTTCAGGGACAAGTGGATCATCGCTCTTCATTACTTTTACTGGAAAGTTACTCAACACTAAATCCAGAGTTCTACCAAGCTCATTTTGCACTGTGTTATATGATACTAGATCATAGAATGACATGAAACGATAAAGAAATTTTACTTTAGGTGAACCAGAAGAGAGATCATAAGTATTATTGTCAATTTCAGGTAAATTGAAATCTCCAACTATCATTAAATTGGTAGCATGGCAAATGGTACGCCCTGGTGCGGGACTCAAACTACAAAATATATCCCTGGTTATAAAAATTATTAGTAGGCTGATGTCTTGATAGGTTATGAATGGTATGTTGCTGAATGGGAGGTCAGTTCTGGAGTGGTCAAGTTTTAATGAATAGATATCAGTGCATATTACAAAATGGCAAACATTAAAAATGATCTGAATCTTATAGCGTTCTTAACACAAAGGTTTGATGAGCAAAATGCTAAGATTGATAATTTGAAACAAGATCAAAGTGCTAGGTTTGATGATATAAAGCAAGAATGTACTAGTATAAGACTAGAGCAGGTTAGTATAAACCTTCTATTAAAAGATACACATGAAACATTGATAATCATGAAGATGAAAGCAAATTGAAGCAGGATGATAGTAGTGTTGAGATACAAGATCAATTATTTCAAGTTTCAGATAATGTAGGCCTAGTTACTGTTATTGAAAAAGTAAATCCTAGTGAGATAGTAGAATTGAGTAATGTAATAGGTAGGGAGTTGTCTTTATTGAAAGTCAACAGTAAAGAAAGTAGTATTGCCAAATTGAAAGTTAGGAAAACAGTAAATAAAGTGAATGTTTACATGAGACAGGTTTCTGTAGAGGTTAGGAACAATGTAAACAAAATGAATCTTGCTTTGTATCAAGTTGATGAATTCAACTTTCAACTAAAAATTGAAAAAGTGTATGCAAAGCATTATCTAGTGAACATGACTGACTTTTGTAAGCAAAATGGCTATGTTGAAACAAAAGAACCCATGAATAAAATCATGTTCTTGAAGAAAACAAAGCACAAAGTCACAATTTATGTGTTAGTATTCAAAGGTTGTTTCAAGTTGCTTACTTACAAGATGATGACAGTGAATCACATGATGAAAGGGTATTCCCCGGCACTATGTTATGATTAGGAATCCTGTGTTATGCCGGGATTCAGAATAGCATAATCGCTACGCAGTGTATGGTAAGAGTCCATAATTGTGTCTTTTTTCTTTCCTGTAGCCTATTTTTCTTGGCCATTAATCTTTTCAAATTTCGATTCTTTCCTGTCTTTGTGTAATATTCAGTAAATTTCTTCTATGATGCATATCTTAACCAATCTTGTCCATAGTCATTTAAATTTGTATTTTTTCTGAAATAATTTTGGAAGTTAAAATAGTAGCTTATTTTCCTAATCTTTAAATTGTTGATAAAACTTAACTTTTCTAAAATCTATCTATTGTAGTGTAAATAACTGCGTGCTTGCGGTATATTTTTTCATCATGTATTACATATTTTGATTATGTCTATTTTTTGTCAGGTATCATATTAGGTAACTAGGTTTCTCAGAGCAAATTATGTCCCATTTTCTCATCTTTCATTGCATATCGTGCCATTTTCTCTTATTTGTATTTTTTAGGGAACTTATTTACCCATTATCCATCTTGATTGTCTTTGTATTGTAACCTTGAAATGTTTGTACTTATTATACAGTCTTCAAATTCTGAAATTATTTAAAAAAATAAATGGTTCAATTTAGAACATGCTGAAATTTAATCTTATGTATAAATTCTTCTGTTATAATAATAAAACTTCAAAATTTGAAAGTATTAATGAATTGTGTTGCCATATATATGAGATGTTTAATATAAATGAAAGTTAACTTGAATAATGTTTTCATTGAATAAAAACGTATTGTCATATTATTAATTGAAATGAATTAAAGGTTAAAATTTCACTAAAGTTTTTGTAATTGATGTTTTTTTCTAAATTTTAAAAAAAACTGTTTGTTCTATAAATTTTGATATGATTGATTATCGTTTGAAATGGATGCTGGAGTGTATGTAGAATTTTTAGTGGGGTTTGTTGATTAGAATTTTGCTGGTATGTGATTGTTTTTTGAGATGGAAACCCATTATTGCCTAAAGAAGGAATAACAGAGGTTATGACTTAGAGAGTCAGTAATGAGATAATATTTTTTGTGTTGATTACTTATGTTGATTGCCATAGATGCAGATTACTTATGTTGATTGCAATAGATGCAGATTACTTATGTTGATTGCCATAGATGCAGATGATTACTTATGAATATTGATTGCCTTTGAAGCAAAATATTATTGAGGTTTTGAATGATTTCTTGTTTAATGATTGATAGTAAAGTTTTGTCATGAAATGTAGTTTGTGTTTAGAACATTGAAAAGTTGAAATAAACTATAGTATCTGATAAATGATGATTAATAATATTAAATATTTTGCTTTTTATACAATATTTGAACAAAAAATTAAAATGAAAATTTATAAATTTGTCCACATAAATAATTTTGAAACCCTGAATGATAAATCATAAATGTGAAATATTATACTAAATGATAATGAAATGCAGATATATTGTATTATGAAATGATTGTGAATAGAAGACCAATTGTCTGAAATTATTGAAATATGTATTGAAATTCTTTTTGTTGTGGTGATCTGATGTTTTTTACAATTTTGATAATGATACAGGGTGTTATGAAATTTATGTAGCATGTATTTGTTTATGTTCTAAATTTTGAAGAATGGATTAAATTTTGTTATTTGAACAGTGAATAAATGGAAATTAAATTATTATTTTTTATTAAAATTTTGTAATTGATGTCTCCATTGAGTTTGAGGAAATTTCACAATTTATGTATTGCTGACTGTATAATAAGATGTTAACAAATTTCATTTTTTATATTGATTATATACTTGGAAATAATTTTCATGTGTATTAGTTTGTATTGGTAGCCTAATCAAAATTTTCTTTTTAGTTTATAAGCATTTTAAAATAACAAGTACAGCATGGACATTAACATCAAAATAATTATCACGTGAATCTCGAAATCAACAACAAGTGAATGCCATGAGTGTTAAGAACATTTGGGTGATTTTCGAACTAGTGTGACTCATCAATTGAATATCTACGCCAATATCTACACCAATAACTACGCCGATATCTAAACTGATGTCTGCGCCAATGTCGATGCCAATGCCAACGCCAATAACTACGCCGATATCTACACTGATGTCTACACCAATGTCGAAGCCAATGCCTACAACAATGCCGATGCCAATGCCTGCGCCAATGTTGATGCCAATGCCTACGACAATGCCAACGCCAATGCCGACACCAATGCATACGCCAATGACAAGGCCAATGCCTATTGCTGACCATGTAACTCAAACTTCAACACTACCACATTACCTGGAGGTAATTGCCATCCATGTTCACATTCACAACTTTGAATTCAGAATAACAGTCACAGTATCATGAAAGAATTGATTCAAAAGATCCTCTCCTAAATTATTCCTGTATGCAGAACTCTAAACCTTGAAAGCTGAAAATATCAAAAAACCAAACCTTACCTAAATTAATGCTCACCTAAGTTAATCCTGTATGCAGCGTCTATCTCTTTTCCAAAAAACAAATTACATTGTCATTTCAAGCCTGAAATGTACATTGTATAATTATATGATACAAAATTTATGTGACTCTGTATTGAGTTTGGTATGCAGCCGTCTACTACAAGCATGAGGCAATGCTAACTGAGATGTCACCTGTATTGAGTTTGGTATGCAGCCGTCTACTACAAGCATGAGGCAATGCTAACTGAGATGTCACCTGTATCGAGTTTGGTATGCATCAGTCGACTACAAGTATCAGCCCAACACTACGAGTATTCGGATCAGCCCAACACTGATGTCATCACACTTAACTGAAATTCATACTGAGTGCCTTAACGGACTGTTTTCCAAAATTTGCATCGATAAAATCAACCGCATCAATAGTGAAAGAAATGAACATTTTTTTGATTTATTGAAAATTAAATGTAACAATTCATCAATTCATTTAAAAAAAAAATTTTTTTTTCAACATACTAAATTTTCATGCAATAAAAAAAAATTGAATTTTTCTATCTATTAAATTTATGTGCAATTTCAAAAACTATCCTTTATATTTATTAAACTTTCCATTGAGATATTTTCCTTAAATTATAAAGCTAAATCAAAAGTAATTTTGATATTCTATACTTTGAAATATTGTTTGGAAATGTATAACAAATGCTATTGATGAATTTTTATGATAATTTTCAATAATTATAGTTGACATGTAATGTTTTTATAGAAAAAATTGTTACTGTTCTCGAATTTAATGTCAACAATTTCCATTTGTTTCAATGTAATTTTTTTTCTTTAAATTCTCAAACAGTAAAATTTTTTATGTCAAGAGGGGAGTATTTGTAATATTACATTTTTTCTCGATTAAAATCGAATCTTCAATTCGAGATCTATAAAACTTGATAGTAAATATCAGAGTAATCGATATGCGGAAAACTTTTAACTGAGAATTTATCGTAAATATTTGTGTTGCACATTCCATGGTATCACCGAAACAGAGTTAACATAATTAACAGATCATTATAAATATAGAGGATAAATAAATTTAAAATAACAGTTTTGAAATAAAGTTTTATTGAAATAACTTCCTGAAGAATGAATATATGATAAAATGTTATATGATATCAATTATAGATCTATTCACCCTTGAAACGAGAAATTCAGCTCGATATGTTGATTATGTGTCGAGATATATTCGGTTTATGAAACCATTGCAGTTTCGAACTTCGGGTGGCAAGGAGGGGGAAGCAAGCGGGGGGACGATGAGGCTATATACTATTTATACTGTACTAACATCCTACGAAAATTCACCTTTCCTTAATAAGTTGAGCAAAATCCTGTTTTTTGTCTTCATTGACTGGGCTACTATTAGGGAAATATTGAACAATATTACGATTTTTCAATTATGCATAGTTATTGTTAAATCATTCTTTCTTGTGGAATACTTGATAGGAGGAATCGAAATCTAGTTAAGGTTGTAGAGAAATTGCTTCTCTTTCCATTCTAATAAACAACCTTATTTATACGATTACTATTAAAAAGTTACAACTGAATAAAAAAATGGAGAATTCCATTTCTCCATTTTTTACGATTCCACAAATAAAATCAACAACCTCTAAATTGAGACTGATACATGATAGGAACATGCGATTGGTCTCAAATTGTAGAGAATTTCAAGCTCTTGAATCTTATCTGCAACGAATCCATCTTGAACCATTTTTTTAATCAGAAACTACCGAAAAAATGGAAGTGAGTAAAGTATTTTGATTCTTTGTAACGAGCGAATCGAACATTATAAATATATTTTTCCAAGAATTGTGAACGTCAAATGAAAAAAAAAACTGCTCTACAATATTTAAGACCAATTACATTTGTATATCATTATGAATTTCCAAAGTAAGCACATTATTTTGAATACCTATACAAACTAGCCATTATTTTTGTGTACTATGAAATATATACCAGGGTAAAACCCTGGATAAATTTCAGAACCACCACCAAGGATAAATTTTTCATTTTTCGATCGATTTAGACACATGGTACGTGATTTTAAACCACCTTGACGAGCCGAGAAGAATGAGCTGTAGTACGAGAAGATCCGATCATTGAGATCAAGTTCTGAGTGTAAGAAATTTTGATCATAGAGGTGTCCTTACGCGCGCCCATCCACTGATAAATACTGAAATCATTGCGTCTAACGAGTGATTCTGATGAAACAGAATTTCATAAACCTAAAGCATTGTGAAAAATTTCAATGTGAGAACAATGAAGTTAATGATGATGGGCGAAAAATGATTGGATGTTTTTCGAAATTGAAGGAGCATTGTTATTGGGTGTAGCTGGAAATATATCTGAGATAGAACGGTCTACCTGTTCTCAGGTTGTCGAGCACAAAGTTACGCCCAGAGGGATTTTTAATCATAAATTTAAATTGTGGAAATCGGAAGATATAGTCGATTAAAAATGGAAATTCCTCTAAATTTCGTTACTTTCGAAAATTTGATTCGTTTTTGGAAAAATTTAATGAAGATAGAGAGATCCGAATTATTCAATTTTATTCCAGTCTTTATAATGAACAAAAAAGGCTAGTGATTTTTTCAATGGCTTGATTTGGCGAAAATCGCAGAAAATTGGAAAAGTAGGTAACCGATTATCAGAGTTTTTTGGGGCATCCTGCAAAAAGCTCCAGGTCCAGATGGTCAAATTTTTATACACCAGCTGTCCAATACTCCAGAATAATTGTCCAAAAAACCAAGCGTGTTCAGAGTTTTTCCATCAAAAAGAACTGGTGACTGGACATTTTTTTGTTTTTAAGTATCGCTAAATAATTTTATAAATTCATTGCCAATGATATTATAGCTTGTTTGCAAGTATTTGAACGGTAAAATTGATAACATGTTTCATGGGCGTTCAGTAACTGGTCTTCAAAAATGTCATTTCCGTTGAAATTTATCAGCCAATATAAAATAAAAATCACAAGGTTCATAAAATAAACATATTTATAAAAAATCAGATCTAACTGTAGCTTCCGTTTTGTTTATGATAAGGGTGGAAATGACGGTAGGGCCTTAAATTAAAATATTAATTAATATCGAACGTGGAAACGGTTACATTTAATAAATTAAAAGAAATGACACACTGGCCGGAGCTGAACTGAGGAGTGAGGACTCACATGAGTCATATGCAACGCAACGCACTGCTACACAAACAAAGCTGATGGCTGATAGGTGTCAATATAAAGCCATTTATTGATACAAATAAAACAATTGGATGAATAGAATGTTAGGGCATGCGAACACGAGAAGTTCTTTGAAAAGGGATGAATAGTGAATAGAACAGGTTTTTAGGGTCAAGGCTCTTCCACCGCACCACTCACTATCAACAGCCAGCATTGACTGAATGGGTAGCATTGATGTTATAATATGAGGAATGCTGACAGTATAAAATGAATCTCCCGATACCCACCAGCGGAAGTGTCACTGCAGTTCTCAGCTAGTTTTCTAACGAGTCATCTGCTCCTGGAAATGTAAATTAAGTTGTGGGAAGAAATATCTACCTACCAACTAATTCCAAAAATTAAATAGCAAGACGATTGGAAACTAAATGAGAACCCTCCAAATTCTCGCGCTTGAGCTCCTATACATGCACTGGAACCAACATTTTATATCAACTTATACTACAGCATTAAAAGTGATTAAAGTATTACAGCATTAAAGTTTTTGAAGACAAGCATAAAAGGAGTTGTATGTATCTTCACATTATACATTCGATTTAGGTACTATTCAAGTAACATTTTATTATATAAGGGATTCATGGATAATGAAGTTAAGGTAGGCTACTTTAATATTATTGCAGGTCATTTTTTATATAAATAATACATCATCAAATACAATCTAAAAAGTGAAAAGCAATTACATTTTCAATTTTGAATCAATTATACAATCTAGGAGAAACGTATTTTAATTTCATCAGATTTCATTGATATTAAATAATTTGCAAATATATTATCAAACGGGCTATCGTTCGTGAGCATTGCAGTTTTAATGATTTAAATATTTTTACGGGAAACTAAAATGTTTGAAACTGGTATACTGCTTATTATCAATTCTATGAATGTTCAAATCTCAAATAATTGCATCCAGCATTGAATATGGTAACTAATAATAGCTAACAAAATTCCAGTTGTTATGATCAAAATGTTATCATAAGTCCAGAGTCCAGTTACATTTCCATAATCTTCAAGAGATAACACATCAAAAATAGAATGACTGGGGTAAGGTAAGGTAACCAATGTAACAATAACTGAAATTTACTAATTAATAGCTGAAATCTACTCACTGCCCCGAAGAAGAGTATTTATCAAATATAATTGAGAGGGAAAACGAATTATTATTAAACATGCTAGATCAACTAACCTTCAATATGATCGGTGCAACCGACTATGAATGACAGGAAGTTCACTAAAGAGCTGGCTTAAAACTTTATCCACAAGTGTTAGTTCCTTCTAGATTATTAATTGATGAGATGATGGTTCAAAAAAGTATAGTAAAGTTTTGAATCAGAACACGAATTCATTGGCAATATTTTTAGCAAGCAGTAATTTAAGTTATAAGAAACTTCCATAGTATTTCACGAGCACATGTAGAAACACCGAATTATATTGGTAACAAACTAAAAACTAGTTTCTTGTGTTGACCAACACAACATATAGAAATGCAGTACGTGTTATCAGCAATAACGATAACAACTTGCTTACATCACAAGTAAACGATAACGCTACTATAGTCTCCAGCTAACTGGATGTAGATGTAACCGTTCAACAGTTCTCCAGTGCTGCAGTGTGCAGTTCAGTTATGGAGAAGATGCATTCAAGAATTTTGTATGGCCCACCTTCCACTCCAGAGATGTGACGGTTACAAGTTGTTTTGGTAGCCCGGGAAGGGATGGTTGACAAGAGGGTGGATATCTGCGCACTCTACTGGTGGCCGATGATACTAAAACCCAACTGTCGACTGGAGTCGACGCGGTAAACTCAAACTTCAACCAGGCCTACACCAAAATGGTAACTGCCTATTATTGTTTTAGGATTGATCTTGTCAAACTCAAACAACCATGAGCCTTTACAATGTCTGGTAATGAAAAAAAAAATCGAAAAATGAATCACTTATTACGAGGAGACACTGGGTTTTTTGAATAAATCTTCAAGTTATAAGAACAAATTCTATCATTCTCAAAAAAAGACTACAACAACCTCCATACCATTTTTATTCTGAATGGTATCAACACCGTGTGCCGTATAGCAACTAGGATCTACGATTTCAAGATTCAAGCTATGAATTTTTTATTGTATACTACAAAATCAAAAAAATTTCGTAGAACCTCAAAAATAAGATTCTCTAGTTTCGAATCTGTAGTCTCCAAAAACCGAGGTCAGAGGTCATTGAAATTTAATTTGAGACAACTCTTTTATAACCATGACTAAAATATTTTTTCAAGTTTTGAAGAAAATCAAACAAAAAAGAAAAAGAAAAGGAAAATCAAGTAGAATAATGAAAAATGAATAACACAGATCAAAAAAAGGAAGAATCTTGTATAGGCTATGCTAATAGTACAAGTTCTTGTATATGGTAATAGTTTAATACATAGAGTAGATGGATATTGAAAGCCATAAAAACGAATGATGTGTGCTCTAAAATTACACAGTAATTCTTATGAAGTGCATTATCTTGGGAATATATTCCTGAAATATCATGATACCAACATAAGAAATTCACAATTGACTTTGAAGAAGATTTATAATCTGGAAAATGAATTTCTAAGACGCATTATGATGTGCTTAAATACCTTTAAGGTGTTTGGATGTGCTGGGCAGCTGGACATTCAATGAAAGATGGCAAAACATGTTCGATCAACATGAAAAAAGTTGCATATGAAAATCTTCTTTTTTTGTTGATGAAAACACTTATCAGAAAACTATAAATGGTGAAGACAAAACTCATCATGAGCATCATCCATAGAAAACTGCAAAAGGATAATAATGCTACAAAATACAAGTATTGATGAGAATGATACCCCATGTGAATTAGTTCAATGTTCCTCCCAAGAATATGTGATTTTTTACACTGATAAATATCAAATTGAATAACAGCAATCAATGGGTTGATTGAAATATTTTTCATTTTATTATTAAAACAAACTTTATTAATTACCGACAGATACATCCATGAGATATTACTTTTTATACTGTTATAGTTTTACGTTCTATAAATCAACGAATATGATATGCCTACTTCATTTACTATCTTAGATCACAAATACTGAATTAAGTTAATCAAAATGCGAATTAAATTCCTTTTTTTTTTTGCTACTAACACTGTATTAATAAGTCCATGGAATCAATCACAGGGGAAATCACTGTGGAAACTCAACGGAAATCCTTAATAATGATATGTTTTATAAGAAGTGGAGAAGGCTGGGTATGCGTATTAACTAAAACTTAGTAGGAAGTATTCAAATCAATAAATCAGTCGTCAAGTTCCTTAAATTTGAATGATTGAACGAAACGTATAAATTAAACAGATTCATCCAGTATGGAAACTCTCACATCTTTGGATCAAATACTCGTATGAACTTGAATTTGTTTGATTTGTTGATTGATTCTACAGTTTCCAATAAGTAACAAGGTATTGGCATCTAGAGACTACGAGAAATATAATCATTGTTCACCATCAAATTAGAAATTCATGAATACTTAAGATTTTAACTCCACAACCCTGAACATTATATCTCACAACAATGTCTTTGAGATAAGGCACTTGTTGAAAACCTCTTAAATTGAAAAAAAAAATGGTGAAGTTTGCTAATTGCCATATCGTCTTGAATTGGAGATTCGGCCATGAAAATTTGCTCCAAACCCAGGCACACCATTCTCCTAAATAATACAAGAACAATTACAACGACTGTTTCTGGGCACTGACCAAGAAAAATTATGCAATTTATTCATTTCAAAGTGATACCAACACCATAATTACACCACAATGAGTCACGTACCGTGTCACGATATCTAACAATCCAGAAAGCAATAAAATGTTATTGTTCAGAAAATCAATGGAATTCAACGGTTATAATATGTGGACCACAATATTTCAAGTATTGTTTGAGGAACTATTTAATCAGTTTCTAAAGTTACGGTGCACACAAGAGGCGAAGGCGGATATCACAAAGAAATATGGTAGCAGATGTTATAGCTATGATAGCTAAGCCTTTTTGAAAGTTTGATCAAGTTTAGAAAATTTGAATGTCTACCAAATCTGCAATCAAGTTAATAACATGAGCAGCAGATTTTGAAAAAATATTGTGAGAGTCTATTAATCTGTTTTTGAACTATTTTCAACGACACTACAGTCTAATTTTTTGAATATTAATTATTAAAAATTCATTCTCAACACTCCGCGAGATTTTTAAAATCTACTCCGTGTATTTTGAGTGTTGAGAATGGATTTTAAAAAATGCGAAAGCGCTCCACAGTGAGAACTAGTTTTAATAACTAATATTCAATGAAATTAGACTGTAGTGTCGTTGAGAATAGCTGTTCAAAAACGGATTATTACTTGCTGTTAGTCATTAATAGTGCAATAGATGAGTCTATTAATGTCTTTAAACAACCTTAAAATCACATTATCTGGAAATTGTTTTAAATGTTTAATATTAAGAAGCTTATTATGTTATACACAACATACATTGTGCCATCAACAATTTAGAATTAAGTTTGTTTTTCGGTACTTCTTCGAAATTATTTCTTTAATATGTGAATATTTCCTTATTTTAGTTATAAAAATGTGAAATATTTCTTCTATGTTTGGTTTTGAATATTTCTTCTATGTTTTGGCATCTAAATTTGGAAATCAGTTTTGTGAAAATATTTAAGGACTGAACATTTTGTGAACTGAAGAACTACAAGACTTAACCTATTTTGGACTATGTGTAGTTAATCTTATCTAAATTTGGGAGAGGAGTTGCACTAGGTTACCTTATTATTCATTTCCCTATAATTTCTATGATTTACTTATTGTATGAATAAAGAATAAACAAAAATTACAAACACAAACCTTATGCATACTTTGTGCTACTTATACTCATATTTTTAATTTGTACTTCTCAAGCTAGGGTGCATAAAAATTCTAAGACGTTCGTGGAATGGAGTTCCCAAACTCACCAGCAACATGTTTTGCTTTCTTTCAGCTTATATACCATTAAAAGTTTCGAATAAACTCAGTTAAAATATTAATTTTCTAGTAATCGAGTTTGGGAGATCAGTAGTGATATGTTCCGTAGTTAACACCTATTCTAGTGAAAATAAAATTATATCTATATTATAATTTGTATTTGACAGTAATTTGTTTCTATGAATTTACTGTCACTCAGAATCAATAATTCTACATGACAGTTTTCGACTAAAATAATAATCTTATTATTGAGAATGGAAATTTCTTAAGAACTATTTCAATTTATATTACAATTATTGGAGAGAAGGATATCGTGAGGAATGAAGGTTATATGAGAACAGCACAACATGAAGAATAAAAATAAGAGTTTTACAACATTTGAATGAACTTACCTAGATTATTTCCCCAAAATGCCGACCCTGTTCATGGAATTTGATTGTTTCAATTATCGACTGTTTCAGGAGAGGCTGCTCTTCTTTCATAGGCCCAGAACCCATTCAGATCTATTAGAATGCTGACGAATACCTCACCTTGTCCACTGCAAATAAAGTTTTATTCAATTATCAAGAAAATACGACTGAGTCATTTTCAATATTGTAGAACCGTTCCATAATTGAATAAAAACACAAATCTGTTGTCAAATTCTACACTGTTTTATTTAGTACACGACCAAGGTTTCGTGACCACACCGGTCACATTTTCAAGTCAAATAAAACAGTGTAGAATTTAACAACAGATTTGTGTTTTTATTCAATTATCAAGAAAATGATTTCTATAACATTATTATCTGGATTAGCAGTTGAATAAGATTTTCTAAAAATCTGAAATAAATATTCGACATGTTGCTGAGGAAAGCCTTGAATTGGTGTTATGATGAGAGGTAGGTTGTCATCCATGGAATTGTTCGACACCGCTCCTTTCAACGGCAAAATTATGAAATCACTATTCTTTCAACATTGAAGTTTAAATATAATAAGATTTGATCCAATTATTGTTGCTTACGTACTATAGTGAGGTCCACGTTATAATGACAGTGGAGAAAGATAAGAGAAGAACGTTGCCAATCCTCTGTCTTATCAATGCCTTCTATAGACGGTAGCTGATACACGTTTATTGATGTAATATCAACTATTCATTCTCGTTTAAAATAATCAATTATATTTTATTAAGCAAGAAATTATATTTTCCAATAATTTCATAATGAATTTTTATAATTAAGATGAAATATTTTGTTAATTAGTTATTAATTCTACATTGTTGAGAGACAATCTGGCAACAGAGCAAAGCGAGAAAGAGATAGCGCTACCCGCTTTGTTGAATGATAGACAAGGATAGCAATACCATTGCTAATCAAACACAGCTATTATAACGTGGACCTCACTAAAGCATAATCCATACGTTGCCGCTAACCTTGCTGCATAGGCCTAACAAAATTCATCAACCAGAATTTGAGAAGAACTGCATACGGTAACTAAAACAATCGGGAAGCAATAGTAAACTCTATCTATTTTTGTGCTGTATAATGACCACATTACTAATTTATGCATGGGTAACAAGATAAGATAATGTTTTGAAATTCAATTGTTTGACGAGATTTGAGCCCAGACTGTTACCGCATTATTCATTCTATAGAAAGTTGATCTATCCTTATCTACTTGTGCAACCGAAATCCGCCAAATTATAAGACAATATAAAAAAAATGTGAGAATTCTAGTTGAAGAAGGAAACAAAAGGTTGTCTATATGTTGATGTCAGCTTATTGATATTATCGGACAAGAAATTGAATTCCATGTCAGAAGCCATTATCCTTTGCAATGATCCGGAGCAGTTGATACTTCTATTAAAGTGGTCAGAGATTACATTGATCAGAAAGAAAGAGAAAGAGAGAGAGAGAGAGAGAGAGAGAGAGAGAGAGAGAGAGAGAGACCAATGCACACGGCAACAACAACCGGACCACCAAGAGATCTCAACGACTAAGTTTTGCTTATATATGAACAGCGGAAGCGAAAGTCTCAACAAACAAGGTGCGAGAGTTCACTGCGAATGATAATTTCACATTAGTCGAAAACTACACAATGCATTGTTTATCTTTCTTCTCCATCTATTGAGAACTATTTTTGAACATAGCCTTTAACCAATATTACAGCATTTTTTCAATATTATTTCATTAATTCAGTTTAAATACTACTGTAAAATTATTTTAGAACAGGAATCAGAAAATCTATAATCAAAATCTGTGATAAAGTGGAAAAGGTTCGTGTAGGTTTCGCTAGATGGCGAAGTTATCAGACTGCTTGAATAGCGCTTAAAAAATGCTAAAAAGTTGAATTAAAATTTAAATTAAAGTTAAAAAGTTAAAATGCTTAAAAGTTAAATTAAGAGCCATGATATTGAAAGTGATACTTCGTTGGCTATTCTGAAACCGGTTAAAGCCAACTACTCCTTTAAGCTCGGGACACATATAACCGCAGCGAGCCCGTGACGAGCTACGTCCGCGACACGATGATGGTGGTAGGAGGACACACATATCCGTGCGACAGCCGAGCGGCAGCAAATAAAAAATTTAAGACACAGTCACTGGTTCCTCCTTTCATACTTTTTGTTATTTTATTTATTGGGTCTATCATATTTATTTTATTTAGTTATTTTATTTATATGTCTATCATACCTTTGGCTTGACTTATTATTTGGTTATACTTTTATTTTTGTTTCAACTTATTTTCCGTTCAACCATATTTCTCATCACTTTGATCATGAAAAACTGGAAAATTCCGTATATCATCAATAAGTTTTTTACTCTTTATGTTAAACGAGCCCGCACCGTCTCCGTCAAAAAGTATACTGAACTAGTCGGTGACGGCGCGGGCACGGCTCGGGCAACAAACACGGTGACAGTGCTGACGCGGTGCGGTAGTATGTGTCCCTACACGTTTGAAAGCATTTTTGTGTGTCCATTAACCGGTCACTCCAGTACAATTGTATAAAATTAACTACGTTGAACTCTTAGCCGACAATTTACTTCCTCAGTATAGTGAATAATAAATTGTTCTATAGTACACAATTTAAGATTTGATTCATCCCTTATCACCATTAGAATAATGGAGTGATCCGTGGTCTAGTGGATAGAGTGCTTGCGTAGCGGCATGGAGATCCCGGGTTCGAATCCTCTCACAACCAAAAGTTTTTTAACCAGATCACTCCCGTGTTATCGGATGGGCACGTTAAATTGTCGGTCCCGGCTGAAGTATGACAGTCGTAAGGCCCATTGACGGCTCAAATTATATATTCAGGCGGTGGAACCTTCCCGCAAGGGACTCCCCACCAACAAAAGCCATACGAATTTACTTTTACCATTAGAATAAATATCAAGTTTGAATACAGATGAAAAAATAAATATAATTTCTAGTAATAGACTAAGCTATTATAAATAGCTAAGCTATTTGAAAAGACAATATCACTTTGCTTTTGATTACTATTTCATTTTATTATTAGTATTTTGTATGCAACTTACGATGTAAAAATAAATAAATAAAGTCTGACAAATCAGACGACCCAGGATCGTTTGAACTGGAGACTCAAATCAAGGAGAGCCGACCCCAAATAGGCAAGGAGGAGGAAGAAGAAAAAAATAAAGCTCAAACATGCGACATTGAAATTTGATCACTGAGCAAGTTACACTCGAGATAATTTTTAGCTGTGCCTAAAAGAGAACCATTTTTTTAGTAATTTTTTTTTGGACAAGAAATTTTATTTATGTGTGAATACTGCAGAGAATTTTTTTATATTGAAAAGAATTTCAATTATTACTGAATCTTCAAATGTATGGAATGTATGGATTACCTATTGAGAAGATCCTGTAACGTTATTTTGGTAGGATCTGCTGGTTTGATCATGT
This sequence comes from Nilaparvata lugens, assembly GCF_014356525.2. NCBI lineage: Eukaryota > Metazoa > Arthropoda > Insecta > Hemiptera > Delphacidae > Nilaparvata > Nilaparvata lugens. The sequence goes on along the minus strand of NC_052510.1, from coordinate 31,144,788 downwards.
CGAACAAACCATCTTTGATGTCTTCAAATGAAACTTGATCTTGGTCATGCACTCTCATCTGCTCCTGTATTTCCTGCAATAGGTCAGTACTCTATCAATATCATTGATCAATATTGGCGGATAGTTGCTGCTCAAACATTGCAAGCCCAGCTATTATGAAAATTTATCCTTTTATATATTGCATTAAAGGTTTTACTACTATCGATAATTGCACGCTTGCACGTCCTACTATAATCGTTTTATTTTTAATAAAATCACAGTAAAATAACGTCATCACATTGACCGATACGTTCTTTGGTTGTTGCCGAAGTTCATTGGTTCAGTTATTAGAACGCAGTAGAATGTAATTTATTTATAAAATAATAAACAAAAGAATTGACTTATTATTATTATTTATTGTTGGCTAAAGTGTACCTGTCATCAAATTTTTGGTTTGGATCGATTTAGAAAGTTATTTTGACACAATCACAAAAATTAAACAGCGGTCACTACTGTTTTTAGAATAAACTAAGTTCAAAGTAGCACAATTTCACATGCATTTAACCTATAGGTAGCAGCCATGAGTAGCTAAGGTTTGGAAAAGCTTTAGGTTAGAAAAGTTTTGGTTAGGAATGCTTAGGTTAGGAAAAGCTTTGGGTTAGGAAAACTTAGATTAGGAATTTCATAATTTGATGATTTCGATAATCAAAATGGCTGCTACTTATAGGTTAAATTCATGTAATATTGTGCAACTTTGAGTTTAGTTTATTTTAAAAACAATAGTGACCGCCGTTTAATTTTTGTGATTTTGTGCTCAAAATAACATACTAAATCGATCCCAACCAAAAATTTGATGACAGGTATTTTGGCACTGGACGAACACTTACACCTTGTTATTTTACAAAGACGACTTTCTAGGAGTATTTTAAGCCTAGGTGTTGAATGTTAATACAATGAAGGTTACGAATGGATAAAAATGATAGGTTATGCTATCCACTTGAATTGATTTGAGTCCACTTTTCAATCCAGAAATAAATAAACTAGAACTTTTGAATTTGATTTGATTAAAACCCGAATATAATAGAATATATTATACATAAACGGAATAGGAAATACACGAAAGACGCATCATCACTGATTAACTTGAAATGTTGCATACGGATTCTTGATTTACCGAGGATGATTATAGTCCTATTCTCATTTCTTCAAGATTTCAGTAAGTCAAGTTTTCAGTTTTTCTGAATTTAATCGATATTTGTACTTTTAAACAGACACTTGCGGAGCACGGGTTACCTGCTAGTATAACATACGTAAGACGTAAGCAACCGGGAGATCGAGTAATATGTACTGAATAAATTGAGAGTAAATGAAGAAAAACTAGAATTGTTCTATAAAATAAAAGTAAATTTAAATTGAAATTTTATTTGATCTGGTCATCGTAATTTAAATCCTATGATAATGATATCTAATTTATTATATCTTAAAGTTAATTTGCAACTGTTTGCAACCAGTTATACAGTAGATGTCTGGCATTCTCAAGTTTATGACTAATTTACAAGTAATGTATATCCTAATGTCTTTTCAAATACTATTTTAATTTTCCATGAATATTATCCTAGCTTACTTCAATCTGATATAAAGAGCAATGGGTTTTCCTAGAAAGAACATTATTTGCAATAGAGCCAAAATTACTGCATGTTTTCAGTGACTCAATCCAAAAATGCAAAAGGTATTTTACAGTCTTCGAACATTATTATCCAAGTTTTAATAAAATTTAAATAAAAATTATGGGTTTGATTTGATAGACTATGATAAATTCCTTTGAAATGTTATTGTTATTCAGCATTTATTTAAATAGTCTAAAGCTAGACCATTATAGATTGACATTAAGATGGATTATTGACTTGTTATTGAAGTTGCAATACAGAAAATTTGTGAAATTTTATTACAAATTATTCTTACCCTCAAGAAATATCGGAGACTAAAAGAATCAAGGTAGCCCACACCATTAATATCCAGAATTTTGAAGAGGTAATGCAGCGATTGAGGCTCATGTCTATTTTCCAGAGCCAAAACGAAATCTAAATAAGTTTTGTAATCCATTTCACCCTTGTATGTTAGACACTCTTGAAAAACTCTGTCCAAAAACACACTCGTCAATGTTCCGGTGCCATATCTGTCAACAAAATAGAATTTTTTAATCAACTTGCTGGAATTATTCAGAAAGAAATGCAATGGAAAATGGTGATTACAATACACAAAGTACAGTAGAATATTTCTTATTCCATCTGTTCGAACAAAACAAAGAAGTGCAACCAAAAATAATAAATAAAATTCAAAGAATGCAAAATAATAATAGTATCAATTTAGACACAATATAACGACATAACTTCAATAGTTTATATAGCTATAAACTCCAAGTAAATAATACCGTAGTAAAAATTATTATTTGAATGATAAACATCCATCCTCAACACTTGAGTGTTTTAAGCTGCGTTTACACCGGAGTTAATAACACGAGTTATTAACAAAAGTTAATGCGATAAAAGAGGCTTTTGTTATTAACATAACACATTTCCTTTGATCTTTACCGACTCTCGATGGATAACATAAATCTTGTTAATAACAAGGATTTTTTTTTGTTAAAAACACGAGTTATTAACATTTGTTAAGAGAAATTTTTGTCGAATCAGTCAAGTTGATAACTTTTTTTTAATAACTTGTGTTATTAACTCCGGTGTAAACGCAGCTCAACATGATGTTGATGACTTTTGTAATTAACATCAGTTAATGACAAAAATGTTAAAAGCTTGTGTTATTGACTCTGGTGTAAACGCAGCTTTAGACTGCGATGTCGTGATATATGCTCCAAAATTAATCCATTATCTAACAGCTGGTAATGGAAATTGAAGAAAAATATAGAATAATACTAATAGTTGATATTATGATATATTTTCTGATTTTAACCAGAAGAGACTGTTGCAGGTGCAGAGAAGAGCTCAAGAAATAATGGTTCGTTCTTCCAGGTTGGACCTGACGCTGGAAGTGGTTCTAGTCGGTGTTTCATCCTCATGAGAGCCTGGCAAAAGACATTTCCACAGCCATAGGAAAAATTATATTTTCAGATAATCATTTTTTAGTTGATCTATGGTCTAGAGAAATTTAAGAAACGACCACTACAAGTATGAGACCTAAGAGCAAAGATAGAGTTGCATTTCAATGTAGAGTTCAAAATAGACTTTTCGATTTTTCAACCAATATGCACTATGATGTAATTAATCATCAACTTAAATATTGCCAGGTAAGACATATTAAACATGATATTTGCTATACTTACTCAGCCAGCTCCCTTTTGCTAAGCATTCCATTGTGATCCCGATCCAAATTCAAGTACTGTCCGTAAACATGTAATGTTGAGGGCGCTGAGAACCAATTCGCTTTGAGCATATCGTTTGTCAATTCGCCTTCTCTCAACTAAAACAATACATCATTTTACTTCTAGTTCAATGGATTAATTGAGTTTCCTCATTTAAAATAAGAGAAAACCTTATAAGATCAGAGCCCAAAAAACTTAAATCCCCCATATAGAGCAAATTTATTTGACAAATTTGTGAAAACTGATGAATTTGTTGGTGAACCTGTTGAGTTTTCACTTCAATTCAAATTAATTCAATCGATTGTTTTTTTTAGCGTTTCCAAAGATTCTAATTTACCACGCCATTTTTATTTGTTACTATTCATTCAGTTACATTAGTTACAATCAGATAATACTATTATGTTAATGTTACAATTCAGTATTTTTGTTATTACAGTAACAAAACTATGTTTTACACAGGTTTTTGGTATTACCTGTTAATGTTATAGTTTTTTTTATTATTTTTAATGTAGTTGCAACTTTTTTATAGGTGATGGCCTTTTATGCCAAATAGAAACTATTATATTCCTTTTAGCGCTTTTCTTGTCCGATTATATAGTAGTATATTATAGTGGTTGACAAATATAATTGTTCATTCTGATATTATATACAACCGTCAACCACCCCGGTTTGAATATACAAAGTCACCTCGACTTTGACTATCGCGAGGTGAATTTGTCCCACCTCGCGAAAAGTATTAAAATCCGTTTCCCTCCGATCTCTGTTATCCATAATAGATCTTCAACATCGATATCCGTAGCCTTAATTATTATTGAGGTTCTATAATCCATATCTTGTCGACTCTCGATATATAAGTTGAACTAATCTACCTGTTGCATCCTGAGATTTCGTTGTCGGAGAACTTCAAATTAGAAACCCCATTTCTAAAATACTCGGCAATGATGTCGGCGAGTACATTTTATTTTTCCTTTTTTATTATATTTCAATTGGTATATCACTAATGTCCATAGTTGAACTGGTTCGGATTCTGTTACTAGTTAAATACAGGAAGGTCACTTTTAGGCTAAATTTGGGGTGACTTTGTATCAGTATAAAAATTATGATATTATGCAGAATATGATGAAAATACAATGCAAAATATGATAAATATTATGTACTTCATCTAATAAAACAGAATATCCAACTTGAGATTAATACGTTCTGAATATTCATTTGTTGCAGATTCTGCAGCTGCAGGCAATATGCCTCGACGCTACAATAGATCTTTGGGCAGCATAAACTGAAATATTTTTAAATAGTTTTGAAGTGGATTTCATTTGTTTTTATTCATTTTAAAGGTGAACAGATGGTTTCACTTTGTCTTAACTCTTGAAAATGAACTTGAACCCATATATTTTTCGAAGTTAGACAAAGTCTAACCCCAACCCATGGTTGACATTGTCTCTTATTTAAAAAAAAAATCTTTATTAAAGTGAAGAAAAATATTTACTTTTTATATCGAAGAATACTCTTTCAACATTGCAGAATACAATAAAAAATATTGCTAGTGACTTAAACTTGAGTTTTGACTGCAAGTTATTATTTAGAATGTCAACTCACCAAAATTGGGACAACGTCACCCCGGTTTACCGTACTTCATTACGAGAAACTGAGAATGGTAGGAAACATTAATATAAATTTTGTATCAGTCATGGAAAATTTCCAATCAGATTAATAAACTTGCACTTAATAATTGGTAACTTACCTCAGTCAGATCATCGAGAAAGCTGCAAGTGACAACGTCCTTGATTCGAACTCTGCCAGTACGAAGAGGATCCAGGAAAAAGAAGAAAGTGCGCACCACTGTGCAAACATAGAAGTTATGGAACGAGTTCTCCAGCCCATCCAGCTGCGGCAATGTTGGAATCAGAAATGTTATATAGCTCTCCAAATCCTGCCAAATCACATCAAATTATAACCATCAGGAAAGTGATCACTAGAAGAGAGTTGAAAACTGCAAATATTGATCCATTTTGATGTTTTAATCATCCTTGAGCTGTTGCTTATAAAATTTGTGACTAATGTACGAGGTGTGTTCAAAAGTAAGGTGACTTCTCGAATTTCGCGGGCAACGTACATTTTTTTATCTTGTTGCGTTAGTACACATTTCCTGAGCATATGTTTAAAGTTTCAAGTGAATAGCAAGTTTAGTTTATTTTTGACAGTTACAAAAATCAGACGTATTTCGGTGTGCTTGGCGATTTTTCTGCAAATGTGGCATATGATGAGTCTACTCTTAATGAAAAAAAAAGTTTAGGTGGTACAAGCTCTTCCAAGATGGCTGAGAAGATGCCAATGACGAACCTAGCTCTGGACGCCCCAGCACTAAAAGAGATGAAAACGTTGAAATAGTGAACAAAATTGCTTTGGAAAATCGTCGAATCACTATGAGAGAAGTTGCGTAATACGTATGAGAGGTTGGCATATCGGTTGGCTCGTGCCATGACATTTTTTTGGATATTTTGGACATGAAACGTTTGTCAGCGAAGTTTGCTCCGAAATTGCTCAATTTCGATCAAAAGGACCACTGCATGGCAATCGCTCAAGAGCTATTGGATGATGTCAACGACGACCCAGATTTGCTCAAAAGGGGCATGATAGGTGACGAAACATGGGTACGGGACGGTTATGACGTCAAAACTAGGGCTTAATCACCCCAGTGGAGCACACTGAATCACCAAGTACACCAAAATGCGCCTGACCTTTGTAACTGTCAAAAATAAACTAAACATGCTATTCACTTGAAACTTTAAACATATGCTCAGGAAATGTGTACCAACGCAACAAGTTAAGAAAATCGAAAATCAAATGTGAGTTGCCCGCTAAATTCAAAAAGTCATCTTACTTTTTGAACACACCACGTATGTAAAATTGAAGAGTGGAAATTTTATACTAAATTGAATTGGAAATAATAATTATTTTATCTGCCGTGAACGTGGACTAACTAGGATTCTATTATCGTAAACTGTTAGCAATTCTGTGCCTGAAATTATTTGAATATAAACTAATCTATGGACTGAACAACACTGAATCAACCAATCAACTTAGCTTCATCAAGGTCTTATATCGAGAAAATAACAGAAGAAGAAAAGGTTGTCCAAGAAATGGGTGGACGGATGATGTGGAACGCGTTTAAGGATGCTTGGAGTTCATAACTGGAGGAGGCAGGCCGAGGATCAAGACTGATGGAGAGGCTATGTGAGGGAGGCCAAGGGTTGCAAAGACCTGTAGAGCTGAGGAGTAAGGTCGTATACTTGAGCATGTACAACTCAGATCCTTTACATTCGGCTAATGTTATCGTTTTTTATTCAACTTCATACGAATTAATCAAGTTCAGGGGTGCTTTTAATAAATAATAAACAGATGTGGAATGAGTTAGCTGACAGATTGATGCACATGCGCTGTAGAGTAGAATATTATAGTATTGTGTTGTGTAAAGATATTGTTTGACAAGTTTATATCTATTATGTACACATCCCAAAATTAGTTAATAATTATACCTACAACAATTTCAAATATATGTGAGGCCTCTAGAATAACCTGAACTGCTTTGAATGATTGAATTTGACATTATTAGAATTATGAACGTACAGCCTCTCTAAGGTAGCCATGGCCGGTGACATCATACAATGACAGACCAATCCAGGTCTGTTCGAGCCACGATTTGCGCATGACATAGGTGAAGAGGGAAGTGGTGCTGATTCGTCCCTTGCACTGCGAACTGGTCTGCAGTAGTTTGGCAAACACAGCTGGTGTCAGATATATTCTGAAAAAGATTATAAAATTTAAATACGTTTCATGTACCTTGTTAATGGATCATTTGTATCATATTATATTTAGCAAGTATTTCATGTTATGTGAAATTTTATAGTATAATTTTATTTATTTATTCCATGTATCACAAATCATAATATGATCGGGTGGTGATGAGTGTGAACCACGACCGTGAAAAAAGCGGGTTTGAAGAAATATAAACTTATTATTTTTATTCCTTACATCCATACTAAAATGGTTTTTCATGTGCAATGTGTGCGAAAGAGTCTCTCTGAAAGACATTAGAAAAGATTGGAATGAAAATTGTCATTGAAATTCATGTTTTCAATTAATTGTGCTAACTTTTACTTACTTGTATTTTGGTCCAGCTTTATTCACGATCTGTTGATATTCCTTGTACGAAATTGTCTCCTCTCCGCTAAAGCTCGAATTCGGAGAGACATTGGATGACTGATACTTGATAAGTAGAGCCCAAAATGCCTGTAATCATAATTAAATTCTTTGCATATGGAAATGAATGTAAAGTTCCCTACGCATTCCAAAACCACTTCACCGTTCGGGATAGAGCTTCGGGAATAAATAGCTTCGAAGATGTTTCTGACCAGAGATTTTGGGAATATTTTCAATTAAGGACTGGTTTCTAAGAGGTTCAAGTTCTGCCCAAGCAAAAGTAATGTCTATCCTAGCCTAATTATTATCAAAGCGAACTCTTACAATATAGTCCAGTCACTATATACATTGGTGCATGCAATTTATATTGCAGTTCTGATTTTTTAATATAGTCCAGTCAAATGGTCGTTTTTCAGGAAACAGTCCCGAAAGAATTTTTCTCGACGGTTCTATATGTATTTTAGGGCGCTGAATTCGAATCTGAAATTTGCTCACATGCCAGAGGGTGGCTTCACCCCCAAAACCCCTAAAATTTCGGACTTTTTTTAATTTTCCCATTTTATCTCGAAAACTTCTAGTTTTTGGAGAAAAATCATTCTCTACAAAATTGAAGATAACGAAATTTCCAACAAATTGAGTGGTCGAGCAGGATTCTACCATTTTTGGTTCCGGAGCTACGAAAAAAGGGTTATTTTTCAAGGGTTTTTCAAAATTATGCAAACCTACCACTTCTACCCTATACAACTTGGATATTTTTCTAGTATAGATAAAAAACCACACATCACGTGAAAGAACAATTAATTCTGAACAGGATTCCTTAGGAATTTTAGAATTTAGTAATGGGGGGAGGGGAATACACCCAAAAATAGAAAATCATGTCCTACAGCCAAAATACAACATTTTCATTATAATACCTTTTCAAGGCCTTCCTAACAAAAAAAATCATACTTAAATAAATATTATCAACCTAACAATAAATATTATTGTTGAAATATATAAAGCATAAGTGTTGTTATCACGGCAAGCTTACATGTTCTTCCATTAAACATTATCCACAAATATGAAGCTGACTGACTGGGGCCCAGAGGAGCTTTCACATAGCAGCGCTTGTAATATTCAATCAGCTTTACAAGTATGTGAAGGATGCTGGGACCAACAAGTTCAAGCACATGATGAAGGAGCAGCTATAGAAAAGCCCATCACTTGCAGAACTGAATGATGAGCCAAAGATCCATCTTCATGGATTCAGGATCCTAGAGATCCATTGCCATCTCAGAGTCCATGGGGAGGTACCCCTAGACCAATAACATAGTTTATCTAATTTTCCCAGTCAACGACAAACAATTCAAGTATCAAGTAACAAGATCAATATAATTAAACTGGTGACACTATCCATGTTCTTGTGTGAAGGACGAGGTAAATACCCACATTGATTGAAAACAACCTTACATTGTCAAACTCACTGATTCGTTCAAACAATTCAGTATAGCTACTAGTTTCGATTGATACATCATTATCAATATCTAGTAAATTGAATGCTTAAAAATTCAGTACCGGTAGCAGAACTGAGATAGGCCTAACACTTTCAGTTTACCAAAGATTGGTGTGACAACGGAAAATATAATCTCAAATTGTTTTTATAAATCAATGGTTTTGATTAAGTATATAAATTAGTTTTCATTGAATATAGAACTGCTTTTGTCAAAAAATGTGTTTTGACAAAAAACATAATTTTGAAAAGAATATTTTTATTGAAGATTTTTTAAAAATTACCTGTAGCTCATTGTTGTCCAAAAGTTCTTTTGATTTTTTCTTCAGAAATATATCTCTCGCTTCCTCACGTAACTTTTGAGCAAGGATCTCATCTTTTTTAGGCAACTAAAGAAAAAATAGCAATAAAAAGCAGAAATTCTAATTACTTATTACTATTGCATAGAAGGTATTAGAAAGAGAATCCATAAATCATCTACATCCAAGCAACTTTCAAAATTAGAAATCTAGACGTAACAGGAGGGTATTAAAACATGCACACTATCTGCTGATTCTAAAATGTGTTAATTATTTTTTGTAGCTTTGTCTAGTTGTTATAAATGATTGTGCAAAGTTTCAATTTCGTATGTTTACCCATTATTTAGAAAAAAAATAATTAGTGAAAGAAGAAAATTGTGTAACTGATAACTATGTGTGTAACTGAAAACTTGCGGACAATTTGAATATGATATTTAGATATGTTTGTTACCCAGGAACAATGCCCTAGAGTAATATTGGTAGGGAGTTCGTAAACACCATGTATTTCAACGGCGGTTATTGATATGAATACTATTACTGTAAATGAATATAATCACAAAAATATACTTCAACTATAGTACCTACTAAATTGAATCGTACAAAAACGGTCCGTTGAGAGTAGATACAACGTTGTTCACAGCTGATTAAAAAAAATCAATGAATATTTTATTCAAAAAGCCCTACGAATTGGCAACATCTAAAAGTTCAATTTCTTAGTCCTTAGTAACGACTCGAGCCGCGCGGCTCATGACGAGCAATATAGTAGCCAACACTTATAATAACTCTGGCGACATGAACTTCATACAACAAAATTACAATGAACCATTGAATCTAATGAATTTATAGGTTACGTGCTCTAGCCGCGACAACCACACAGACCTGATTAGTCTTTTAGGCAGTTTCCTTGTATATCTTATTTGTAAAAAATGTAACTCTCATTCTGCATGTAACTTTCTAGAAAATTAATTTTATTTGATTTGACCACGCGTCTCGAGCCGCGCTTGTATAGGGTGCAGGTTGTGGCGGAGGGTTGAGAGGGAATGGGTTGCCGTCTAGGTGTCACCCCGACAACCTGACACCTGTTCATTTTGGCCATAGCGTTAACCTGTACCCTCGTAAAAATGTGCCATTGCCGTAAAGTTGTCACCCTGACAACTTGTCATGACCATAAAAGACAACCAGACACCTCGCACACTCGCGTCAGAGTGGCCCCCGACAAGTTGTCACCTTTCTTAGAAAGGAGAAAAGTTGTCGGGGAGGCTCACGTCAACCTGTCACCTCAAAACCGGTTTTAAAATGAGACAGGTAGACGGGGTGTCAAATTGTCGGGGTGACACCTAGTCGCGTTCCTGAAGGAGCTCTTCCAATATCCGTAATAGTATATTTCGCACCTAGGTACGAAAATGAGATATTTCCGGCTCGAAATCGGTTTTTAAGTCCGAGGCCGTAGGCCGAGGACTAGAAAAGATAGAGAGCCGGAAATACATTTTTGCCCATGGTGCGAACGCTATTTTTCGCCACACCAAAAAAAAACTTCCCAATATATAAGAAATTAAAAAATAAATAAAATTCAAACAGCCTATTTAGATAGTTTGAATCTTGGTTATGACAACTTTCACTGTCAATTAATTTCAATATTACTAATTAATAATTTACAATAATGACAATATTTTTATACTATTAATATTTCGAAAAATTGTTCGAATTTTTATAGCTCGCGCTTTGCGCCTGGTGCATATCTCATGGATAGATGGATGAATAGAATTTTCATTACTATTTTGAAATAATGTGATTAAAAAATTAATATAATTGCATATTTCACAGTTTTGTCTCAAAATATATCTAAAAAACTGATTGAAATTCAAATTATGGTAACTAATATAAAGAATAGCTAATAAAAGTCGAAATTCATCGACAAAAAAACTGTCACTGACCGAGGTTCGAACCTAGATCATGTTTGTAATTCACTGAGCTTTGAGTTCTGATGTATTACGCCTTTACGCTCTCGGCCATTGCATATTTTTGATCCAAGAGGCCTGTAAGTCAGGTAACGTATGTAGGCTACTATAATATAGTGTAGCCTATAGCGGCAAACTTGAAGCCGGTTTGCCGGCATTTTCACAACAAAATATTGCTCTGAAAATAGTTAAATCATAGAGAAAACATTCGAAGATTCAATCTTGAGTGGGCCTAATGTTTTCTCTATATGGTTTGATATTGAAGAAAAATTATCTAAAAGTTTTAATAATGAATTACGGAAATATTACTAGGAATTTTTCAGTCAAGGCTGAGTTTCACCAGTAGGCTTACCTTAAACTTTAGATCTCTGCTGTATTTTCCTATTATTATTGTTGATTGTATTGCATTAAGAAGTGGAATTCGATAATAAAAAAGAAACAATTATTACTCTACCTCACTTTTAAATATTGATACAATTATTGTACTTTGATTTCAAATTCGATTCTTCACTTTTAAAGACTTGCGATACTTACCTTTCTGACAATGGACAATGCAGCCAACATTATATTGTTGAGGCTATGGAGATATCATCGTATTCTATTGTTTGATATCAAAAACACAATAATAAATAATAAATTATAAAACAGTAATTCATAAAATATATTATAGACATGATACCGCGATTCACGATACATAATTATATAGATTATTACAGTCGTTATGAGATTATCTCTATGATTTTTGTACAGCCATTATTCATTTTACAGCCCTAGGGCCGTAAAGTTTTACCGGCCTGGTCGGAAAACAATCACTTTCGGCCTCCATATGACGCACGTAAACCAGCTTATATAAGATAACATCCAAGTGTGGCGAAAAACCATTTTCACGTTGTTTACTATTAGTACTCATAAATGGATTTAAAATATTATAAATTACCTTGTAGTAGAACTTTGGAATTCGAGCATATGATTGCTGATCAATGGAGCTTTTATTATTTTTAATATCGGTATAATTCCTTTTGAAGATTTCTATTTCTTTTTCAAGAGCTGCCTCAGGATTGTGACGTTTTTTCTTTGCTGTAACAGTTGAGACATATAAATAATTGTTGATTGAATATCAAGCTACAATTCGATAACTGCTTAGATAAATTATTAATTATAATTAATTATATAAAATAGGTTTATTAATTTCTATTGAAAGTAAGTTGCCTATAATTTCAAGTAGTAGGCTACTTATTCATTCTAGATCGATGGCCCAGTGAAATTAAATGGACATTATGATTGTTTAAATTGAATGCAATTATGAAATTTTGCTATTTTCATTCAGCATTTAAAGGTGCTTTAGCCTACTAAGGTATGTATCAAAATAGAGCTACCATATGCACCATCATAATTATTATAGTATAGGTATTTGAGTCTACTTGGAAACATCATTTTTAGGCACACATTTCATAACATAGCCCGGTGTCATTGAAAAGTATGTATGGGTATATAGCTGGCAAATAATGGTGGAACATGTATGTTTATCATACACACACACATGTTTATCAAACATGTTTTGTCATCACCGAGAGGCTTCTTACATAAAATAATAAACCAATACCAATAAATTAACCACTCGAAGATGACAATTATTTGATATGAGATTGCTATTGTAGGTAGCCATTTACAAACCATTTGAATAAGTTTAATAGTTTTCAACGTTCAGAAAACTATATTGAAGTTGAATAAAATAATTTGTAGTTATCTTTACACAGTGCATTTTGTATGTTGGATTTTTGTATTTTTGGGCTCATGGGGGTGTAACCTAAACCCCCCCCCCATCGCTATGCTACCGACGTGCCTCCAATGTGATTAAATACACGAAAGGTCACTTCACACCTAACGTATCGTAGCTATAAATACGTCTTCGAAAGATGTTGCCGCCCCATCTCCCAATGTTAAGGCTGTGCAAATGCTAAATATAAACTTTCTACTGGTGATATTTTTTACAGTTTTTCAATTTGTATACTATCAAGCTATCACAATGAAAAGTTTTCTCGGGAAACATTTTTTTCCGATCATCATTTTTTGAGATATGAGCGCCTAAATTTCAGATTTATGGGACAAAACATTTCAAATTGGGCGAGGGATAAATCCATGAAATTTAGAGAATGAATTCTTCATATTATTAATTCTTCAAACGGAGTTTGGAGAATCAAACACATCTATGAAATACGCCAAACATTCAATGAACCAGACATAGTGGGTGAGATTAAAAGCAGAAGGTTACGGTGGACGGGACACATTCTGAGGAAAGAAGAAAGCGCTATGACAAACAGTGTACTGAGGAATAATCCTAGATAGACCAGCTGGAAGGACAAAAACTAGATGGTGGGACCAGGTCCGGAAAGATATGAGGAGGTTGGGCCTAAAAGAGGACGCGAGTGACTGAAACTTTTGGAGAGGCTTAGTTGATGAGGCTAAGTACCGACTGGGGTACGAGTAACCACCGCAGTAAGTACATATTGATTGAATAAAACAAAACATCTAAACTTTGTGTTTAGATGTTTTATTACATTTTATCTCATATCTCAAAAAGTGATAATCTGAAGAAACGTTTTCCTGAGAAAAGAATTTCATTTTGATAGCTTGATAGTAGCTTATACAAATAACAAAACTTTGAGAAATATCACCCGTAGAGAGTTAATGTTTATTTTTAGCCTTTGAACAGCCTGAAATCAACGCTATTTTGGTATGAAATGGAGACAGATTGATTTACATTTAGAAATACTTGAGCTACGTCTTTTAAAAACGTATTTCTATCTACACCGCTACGCTAGGTAGGCCTACCTACCAATATTGGTTATTTTTCTAATCGGTGCAGCCAAATATACAAATATATCAAGAAATTGTTCATATAAATGAAAAAGAAACATTTATTTATAAGAACTAAAGAGACTTTAAAGTTACAACAACTAACCTTCAATAGCTGACTTCAATGCTGACTTCAAATCCATCAGTGATTTTCAATCAAGGTAGCTTAAAATTAGTGGAAATTAAAGCAACAACATGAAAACAATAATTTTAAATTCTATCTAATACACAAATATGACAGTAATGGCAATAATATTATTATCAATAAACATTATGATAAGCAACGGTCAATGTTCATTCAGCAGTAAACAGCATGAACACGAACAATAATTGGTCAATATACAATATTATTGAACACAGTGAATATTTTAGGTTAGGAATCACATAAATGTGAATCAGATGCCAGATTGCCAGATGCAACAACAAAAAGTACTGTAAGATCAATCAGTGCCTACTAAAGATCTACATGGCCAGAACATACAGCCGATCAGCTGTTCAAAAGCGTACACTTCAACCCGTGTTTTCATTGAAATCCATATGTCGAGTGGAATTTTTTATGAATAAACGCTAATAATTCAACTGATAACTACTTTTTCGCCACACTTGGATGTAATGAGCTGGTTTACGTGCGTCATATGGAGGCCGAAAGTGATTGTTTTCCGACCAGGCCGGTAAAACTTTTACGGCCCTAGGGCTGTAAAATAACCTTGAAGTCAGCTGATTCTGATTTGATGTGAACGTGTTTACAAAATAGTTTATGAAACGGAATAAGTTTATGCTTCCAGAATTGAATAAAGTATTTTGCAATGAGATACTATCATTTTATTTGGATGAATGAAATACAAATGAGATATTATAAACTATTCAAATTCAATTTTCAGAGTATAATAGAATCTAACCTCAAACCTCCCAGTACTGCGTTTATCACGGAACATAGTGGATAAACGGAATCATTTTATGCTTCTAGAATTCAATAAAGTATTCTGCAATAATATACTATCATTCTATTTGGATGAATAAAATACAGATAAGATATATATTATCATAAACTATTCAAATAATTCGATTTTCAGAGTAGGATAGAACTTCTAACCTAAACTTCCATTGACATTCAGATTGGCCAAATTTCAAGTGTGCTAAAACAGCTGATCAAAAACTTTTCATTATTTGTGTTTAGCATTCAATAATTAAAACATTTATAATAATATCATCTTATTGTCATTTGGA
Organism: Nilaparvata lugens; assembly: GCF_014356525.2. NCBI lineage: Eukaryota > Metazoa > Arthropoda > Insecta > Hemiptera > Delphacidae > Nilaparvata > Nilaparvata lugens. Next base: position 31,129,401 of record NC_052510.1, on the reverse strand, counting down.
AGAATAAAAAGTTTAAACTCAACCTCTTACATAATTGAACATAATCTTTTAGGTTATTTAGACAAATCAGAATAAAAAATTAAAATACTTGGACAATTTCCTGATATTCAGATTACCTCAGATTTGATAGAGCTATGACCTTCCACTTTTGCTTTCGGAAGTGCTTATAATAGACAATAAATTATTTTCATATATTTATTGTTTATTTTTCTGTGTGGCGAAAAATAACGTTCTCACCATGGGCAAAAATGTTTTTCCGGCTCTCAATCTTTTCTAGTCCTCGGCCTACGGCCTCGGACTTGAAAACCGATTTCGAGCCAGAAAAGTCTCATTTTCGGCCCTAGGTGCGAAATATACTATTTTGCCACACTTGGATGTAATGAGCTGGTTTACGTGCGTCATATGGAGGCCGAAAGTGATTGTTTTCCGACCAGGCCGGTAAAACTTTACGGCCCTAGGGCTGTAAAATGACCTTGAATAACAGCTGATCGTGTCCGATCTCACAAAAATCATAGAGATAATCTCATAACGACTGTAATAATCTATATAATTATGTATCGTGAATCGCGGTATCATGTCTATAATATATTTTATGAATTACTGTTTCATAATTTAATATTTATTATTGTGTTTTTGATATCAAACAATAGAATACGATGATATCTCCATAGCCTCAACAATATAATGTTGGCTGCATTGTCCATTGTCAGAAAGGTAAGTAGGTATCGCAAGTCTTTAAAAATGAAGAATCGAATTTGAAATCAAAGTACAATAATTGTATCAATTTTTAAAAGTGAGGTAGAGTAATAATTGTTTCTTTTTTATTATCGAATTCCACTTCTTAATGCAATACAATCAACAATAATAATAGGAAAATACAGCAGAGATCTAAAATTTAAGGTAAGCCTACTGGTGAAACTCAGCCTTGACTGAAAAATTCCTAGTAATTTTTCCGTAATTCATTATTAAAACTTTTAGATAATTTTTCTTCAATATCAAACCATATAGAGAAAACATTAGGCCCACTCAAGATTGAATCTTCGAATGTTTTCTCTATGATTTAACTATTTTCAGAGCAATATTTTGTTGTGAAAATGCCGGCAAACCGGCTTCAAGTTTGCCGCTATAGGCTACACTATATTATAGTAGCCCACATACGTTACCTGACTTACAGGCCTCTTCTATCAAAAATATTCAATGGCCGAGAGCGTAAAGGCGTAACACATCAGAACTCAAAGCTTAGTGAATTACAAACATGATCTAGGTTCGAACCTCGGTCAGTGACATTTTTTTTTGTCGATGAATTTCGACTTTTATTAGCTATTTTTTATATTAGTTACCGTAATTTAAATGTCAATCAATTTTTTAGATATATTTTGAGACAAAACTGTGAAATATGCAATTATATTAATTTTTTAATCACATTATTTCAAAATAGTAATGAAAATTCTATTCATCCATCTATCCATGAGATATTGCACCAGGTGCAAAGCGTGAGCTATAAAAATTCAAACAATTATTCGAAATATTAATAGTATAAAAATATTGTCACTATTGTAAATTATTAATTAGGAATATTGAAATTAATTGACAGTGAAAGTTGTCATAACCAAGATTCAAACTATCAAAATAGGCTGTTTGAATTTTATTTATTTTTTAATTTCTTATATATTGGGAAGTTTTTTTTTGGTGTGGCGAAAAATAGCGTTTGCACCATGGGCAAAAATGTATTTCCGGCTCTCAATCTTTTCTAGTCCTCGGCCTACAGCCTCGGACTTAAAAACCGATTTCAAGCCGGAAATATCTCATTTTCGGCCCTAGGTGCGAAATATACTATTTCGAAAAAAGGGTTCTCATTTTATTTTACCAATACAATTTTTGTCCTTCATCATGAATTTCAAGGGTAGTAATCATTGAGTTCTCTTAATATTCTTAGTTATTGGTTAACCAATTTGTAGGTTAGCCTTGTTTTAAATTAGCTTTTTCAAATTCAAACACGTATTTCAATTATTGTCAAAAAATATAGTGTGAAGTTGAGTTGCTTGAGCTTCAAATTAGGTCTACCTATTGTTTTTTTCAATTTTGATTACAGTATTGCTCAATTTCTACGAGAGGAATTACAATCACGGCTTTTGTAGTATGCTAATATTTATAGCTTTATTCGATTTAAGGAATTTTTAGATAAAACATAATTTTTTTAAAAAGGTAAATAGGTAGGCTATCACTCATTTTATTATATAAGTCACTATTGGAATAAGAATTCTTCTCAAATCATAACAAGAATGGCTTGAAATAGAAAACTTTTGTAGTGTTGGTTATCTTTAGTATTAAAACAGAACATACAGTACCAATGATTATACTGCTAGCTTACTCAGTAAAGGATTTTAATATTCAGCCTGATCCAGTAACTTACATATCATTTTTATCTAATCTGCTTCTACTCTTAACAGAGTTTGACACAATTTGAAATTTGACGATTCCCCGATCCAAGACCGTGAGGAATACATCTTACTCATCTGAAGTAAGTACCGGTAAGTAGTGTTCTTTATGGGTTATGGCTGATCGATACAGAGTAAATAATAATTTGTTGTAGAGTGAGATATCTGAGTTCTTGTATTTATATCATATGTAAGACCATGTCGTATCATGAAAAATCTATGTATATTCTTCAATAGTGCTAATGAACCAATGCTATGTTTATTGACGCTCTGGTAGGATACTACTTGAAAGATTTATTCTTGGTCACAAAAGTAATAATATGAATAATATCCTGAAACATGAGAATAAGGGTATGATCACATTGAATGGGTATGTGCAAATTTTCGTCGAATCATGCATGACCCGAAAAACAAAATTTGAAAAATGCTGACAGAATCCAAGGTCAGGGCAGTGGACTGTGAATGATAGTTGAAATTAATACCTACAAATAAATCTTTGAATTCTGTGCATAAAAATACTGATAGCTTGAAGTGTGGTAAGTACGCCAATAAAAGACTAAATGAATCAACAAGATAAGATTTAATAATAATAAAATAATAATAGGCAGATGGCCACATACAAAAAACAATTGTAAGAAGACTGAGTTGAAAAATCTTGGGAAAATTACAACATGTGATAAAACGTTAGAGAAATACAAAATTTAAATGAGATTAGGTCAATGACATTAATGACCATTGAAGCCTGACAATAATCGAAAGGTAATATTAATGATACCTGAATTGCGAATATAAATTGAGTGCTATAATGAAAAGTTATTGCTGCAAAGTTCAATCTTAATGATTTACAAAGGAATAATAATAAATGACGATGATTTACAAAAGGAATAATAATAAATGACAATGAGCTGTAACTAGTGCTCAACAAATAGAATACATTAAAATATAGGCGGCATAGGCCTTCAGTGCTTTGAATGTCAAGATAGACATCAACAAAACAATTAATAGGCGTCACTGGCCTCAGTGAATTGAATGTCAAGATAGACATCAATAGTACAAAAGGAATAATAACAAATGACAATGAGCTGTAAATAGTGCTAAACAAATAGAATACATTAAAATATAGGCAGCATAGGCCTTCAGTAAATTAAATGTCAAGTGAGACATCAATTGACAAAAGGAATAATAATAAATGACAATGAGCTGTAGCTAGTGCTCAACAAATAGAATACATTAAAATATAGGCAGCATAGGCCTTCAGTAAATTAAATGTCAAGTTAGACATCAATTGAACAACTAATAGGCGTCGGTGGCCTCAGTGAATTGAATGTCAAGATAGACATCAACAAAACAATTAATAGGCATCAGTGGCCTCAGAAAATCACTTGTAAAGCCAAGGGTAGCTGTCAAATCCAATGAATTAATAGGCGTCGGTGGCCTTAGTGAATTGAATGTCAAGATAGACATCAATAAAACCATTAATAGGCGTCAGTGGCCTCAGTGAATTGAATGTCAAGATAGACATCAACAAAACAATTAGTAGGCATCAGTGGCCTCAGAAAATCACTTGTAAAGCCAAGGGTAGCTGTCAAATCCAATGAAATAGTTGCTACTATTGAGTACAATTATATAGGCGGCATAGGCCTTTAGTGATTTGAATGTCAAGATAGACATCAACAAAACAATTAATAGGCGTCATTGGCCTCAGAAAATCACTTGTGAAGCCAAGGGTAGCTGTCAAATCCAATGAATCAATAGGCATCGGTGGCCTTAGTGAATTGAATGTCGAGATAGACATCAATAAAACAATTAATAGGTGTCAGTGGCCTCAGTGAATTGAATGTCAAGATAGACATCAATAGATCAATTAATAGGCGTCGGTGGCCTCAGTGAATTGAATGTCAAGATAGACATCAATAAAACAATTATGTGATACATACGTAAATGAAAATTGAATAGAACGATTTACGTAACCTGAATAAAATTTTGAAGAGGAGATGCAGCCAGGCAGACAGGCAAGGAATCCGCAAAATCCAAAGGGACAGGACATCAGCAAGCGACGATGTGATCTGGCCATGAGATGACAAGAATGGAAGCATCCACCACAGCAGGCAAATCACCCAGTGGAAGCATGTAGAATTCCAAACAAATAATCCGACCTTCAAGTTGTGGAATTTTTAGAATGATTTCCAAACGGTAAAGATGATGAACTTGAAAGTTTGAGTTACACGAGGTGAAGCCAATTGTTAGAAGAATGGCAATTGAAGCCCACACGAGGTTGTGAACTTGACAAAGTTTATCAGCATAAATATGCGAAGAAATCGATGAATAGTTGAATCACAATTGAAGAATAGAATAAACGAATTAATTTGCAGAAGTAATTCACACTTTAAAAAACGTTCCGTAGATCAAATAAATAGCGATAAACGCCCACACGAGGTTGCAATTTTGACAAAGTTTATCAGAGTTTATCAGAGCGAAGAAATCGATGAATAGTTGAATCACAATTGAAGAATAGAACAAACGAATTAATTTGAAGAAGTAATTCACACTTTAAAAAACGTTCCGTAGATCAAATAAATAGCAATAAACGCCCACACGAGGTTGCAATTTTGACAAAGTTTATCAGAGTAAATAAGTGAAGAAATCGATGAATAATTGAATCACAATTGAAGAATAGAATAAACGAATTAATTTGGAAGAATAATTCACTTTTAAAAAAGTTTCGTAGATCAGATGAATATGGATAAAAGGTTTAGACCGAAAGCGTAGATGCACTCTCGACTAGGAACCATTGCAAAAGACAAGAAGACAGACCCACGCTCAGCAACAAAAATGAAAATGGAAATGTCATCCACGAACATAACACGTTTACAAACGTATGGTGAAAAAGTAGCAAATATCTAGAAAGTAAGATGCCTAAAGACAAAATAAATTCCAAAAAATCGAATAGTATAAATATTAAAATTGAAATGGCGACGAATAATATAGGAAACCAACTTGAATATGGCAGTGGCAAGAACCGTGACTGTGACGTCACCGGTCAGCGCAGATGGACAAAATGACGACATGATGTCTACGTAGTAGCGGAACGAGTAACAAGTGGAACCGTTCCAATAAATGCTTTGTCAGATTTTACATAAACTGGGCCCCTTGTGTCATACGGGGGTATGGCACAATAAGAAAAAGTAAGAAATATGTAAAATCTGGCAAGGCAATTGGAAATTGAAAACTGGGCCCCATGTGAGAACCAGGGGAAAAAACAATGAAACCTAAAAATACAACATGAACCATAAGAGCAAGGGGATTAACTAGAATCCTCATCAATGGGAAGAGGTGCTAAACTCGAAATAGCTCTCTTAAAGTTGCCAGAGGGAGTGAGAACAGTGACAACTCGAACCTTGTCGTCCTTACCGGGATGAACTTCAGTAATGCGCACCAGCTTCCAAGTGGACTGTGCAGAACCAGGATCCTTTAAGATGACAACTGTACCGACCTTCAAATTTTCATAATTGTTTAGCCATTTGCCTTTTTTCTGAAGAGTGGTTAAATATTCATGAGACCACCTATCCCAAAGCTCCTGGATAGAAACAGCAAGTTGATACCAACGTGAATGATGGTCAATGTGTTTGGTGTTAGGCGGTAAGAAGGGTAATGACATAAGTGGACGTCCAATCAAAAAATGACCTGGAGACAAGTAAGCAAGATCATGTGGATCTTCCGACAAGGGAACAAGAGGGCGCGAATTCAAGATGGCCTCGACCTGAGCAGCAAGAGTACAGGTTTCTTCAAAGTTAAATACCTTGTTGAATGTAACTACACGGAATATGCGTTTGAAGTTTTTTACCGCATTCTCCCAGAGTCCACCGAAGTGCGGAGCCCGAGGGGGAATGAAGTGCCATTGGATGTTGAGTACAGACATAGTGTCATGAATATCTGATTTGAGACGATCAGAGGACAAAAATTCGTGGAGCTCACGTAGCTCATTGTTGGCACCAACGAAAGTTGTGGCGTTGTCCGAAAAAAATAGAATGTGGAATGCCACGACGAGCAGAAAACCGAATCAGAGCGGCAATAAATGCCTTGGAAGTAAGTTCCGAGACAGTTTCAATATGAACAGCACGAGTTACCATACACACAAACAGCGACAAGTATGCTTTAGAAAAAGTACAAGATTTGGGGCCACCTACACGGATGGAAATAGGACCGGCGTAATCCAAACCACAATTGTAAAAGGGAAAATTGGCCTGAACGCGGGCCGCTGGTAAACTACCCATGATTTGCTCAGAACGAAGAGCCGAAAAGCGAAAACACATTATGCAATGCCACAATACACTTTTGATGGTGCGACGGGTGGAGGGAAACCAAAATCGTTGTCTTACACTGGCCATGGTGGCCTGCACACCAGCATGACTTAGACGACAATGGTGAGCAACAATCAATGCACGAGTGAATTTGTGATTGCTGGGCAACAATATTTGATGTTTATAATCAAAGGAAGCATTTGCATTTTGCAAACGTCCACCAACTCTGAGCAGAGAATCTGAGTGAATGAATGGTGACAAGGCTTTAATAGAACTATTAGGCAATAGCTCCTGATTTTGATGCAATGCTTTAAGTTCAGCAGAGAAGGCTTCTTCTTGAATAGATTTGAAGATACAATTTTCAGCTTCTAAAATTTCAGAGACAGTTAATTGACAAAGCGCGGAGCGACTGAATTTTGTTTCCTACAATTATGAATGAACCGTAGAACATACGCTGTTGTACGAACGATTTTGTGATAGGTGGAGCAACTATTAATTATGCCTGAGATAACATCATTATGAGAAGAAGTAGTAGCCAATACCTGAACTGATTGAGAACTGATTCCCTGAACTGATACCTGAACTGATTTCTCTAACTGATGAGAGACCTCATTTGAAGTCAGAAAATTTGACATGACCCTACGGGGAGCGGCCACAGGTGAAGCGGGGAGGCACGAACGAGGTGCTGCAATAGGACGAATAGCTTTACAAGAACCAAATATGACCCAACCTAGACTGGTTTTCTGAAGAATGGGAGCGTTTTGAGCTAGATACAATTTACCAGGCTGAAGAACAGATGCAAATATGCCAGCACCAAGTAACAGATCTACAGGCTTAGGCTGATCAAACAATGGATCCGCTAATTTGAGTTCAACAGGAATTGAAATTTTAGAAAGATCAATGTTCACACTAGGAACATTAGATGATATGCTATCAACTACAATACAATTTTCTTCGACCGACCATGAACGATCAGATGAAGACAAGCAAACTGAATGAGAAATAGATGATTTGGTCTTATTCTCACCTACACTATGAATCAAAGTGTCAGAATACAAAGTAACAAGTGACAATTTTTCAGCCAACCTAGTTGACATCAAATTACAATCAGAGCAAGAATCTAAAAGCGTGGTTGCTTCAATAAATTCCCCACTAGAAGATTGAACCAAAACTTCGGCAGTAGGTAACAAGGCGACAGTTGATTGCTGTTGCAAACACAGTGACGAAGTGGAGCTCATTGTGACATGAGAGTTCTTCTGAGGCTGTTCTGCATGAGAAACAGTTTGCTTAGTTGTTTCTGCATTCTGAACCATGACGGAATTCAAAACAGCATTCTTACCCTTGGAGGGAGCAAAGGATTGAGAATGAATAACATTTGAAGTTACCTTATCCTTAGAAGTAGGCTGAGTGTCTCGTGATTGAGGATACGACCTATGAAGAACAGTGTGGTGACTCTTGCCACAAAGTGTACACGATTTGTCCGAACAAACATGATTGAATGCGAAAGGCTTGAGGCAATTATAACATAACCTTTTGTCACGGACAGCATTCCAACGATCAGTAACCTGCAACTTCAATAATTCATTACAACGATTTGGAGAATGACCAACAGAATTACAAAAACTACAAGGTGACATAGAAGAGGTAGTAGCCTGCATCCTAGCTTGAACATTCGATTGATTTTGATTGAACTTCGGCTTGCTATGAGCACCAACCGAGTTGGATGTACTTTGCTGTACACTTCCTTGATGATGGTTAGCTGAGCTTGAAGCAACAGCTTCCATGATTTTGCATTGTGATTCCAAAAAATTCCAAAATTTATCAATGGTGGGAATGTCGTGTATACCAACACTCTTTTCCCATTCTCGAACAGTAGCAGTATCCAACTGCAACAACATTTTGTGCATGTACAATAAGTCCTTGATTTGGACTCCAAGTTGAAGCGCTTCGAGCGCGGTAATGTGGGACTTGCAAAAGTCAATGAATGCCCGTAATGATTGCGGACAGTTACATTTTATGGTAGGAGGAGATTCAATTGCCGTGACGTGCCTGGCCGGAATTGGAAATATATGGAACTCCGAATATGTTGACAGGCGGAACTCCGAATATCGTGCAGACCGGCGGAACTCAAAATATCTTGTCAGCTGGTGGAATTGAAAGTATGTGGAATTGGAAATATATCGAACTCACAGTATCGATCGTTATTAGGGAGACTGTGTAGATGTGTGATGAAACAAATTTATCGCAAAACAAATATGAAGGGTTCTATAGTGAGGTCCACGTTATAATGACTATTAGATCAACTTTGGTTTTGCTATCCTTGTCTATCATTCGACAAAGCCGGTAGTATTATCCTTTTCTAGGTCCACAACGATGCCAATTATGTTTATGACAGTGTAGAAATATAATTAATTAATGCAGAGAATCGGCATCGCTATTCTTCTATCTTTATCCACTACCATTATAACGTGGACCTCACTATATATAGTTAACCTAGAATAAATTCATCAACAGTCGTCAGTCTTGTTTGAAACAGATAACAGAGTTTTGAAAATTTGCATAATATGTACATGACTATTATTTTATAAACCACTATAATTTTAATTCGTGTTTTTACTGTTGGTTATGGTATTAGTTATAAAATGAAGTAGCAATAATGTAGCATACCTAATAAAAAAATCTTTATTATAACAAGAAAGAAACTGACTTATATGTTGGTAAGTATTTCATTATTTAGGATTTGAATTTTCCTATTGAAATATTATGTTGCTATTTATCCATAATAACAATTAATGTTTATTTTTCAAGGTTGTTGGTCATTAAACTTAGTTACATAGGTACAGTATTTCCTAATACATTTAGAGTAGAGATGGGAAGTTCGGATCACTTTACTGATTCGGGTCAGTCGTTCACGTTCACTGCCGCGACCCGTTCTAAAAGACCCGTTCGATTGAACGGTTAATTTTCCATAGCTTTCCTATAAACAAGCAAAAAAAAAATGTTCACGATGTGTGAAGACAGTAAAAACAGGGGTTTACCCCAGTTGATGAACGGGTCAAATGAACGGGTTTTTTTGAATAAATGTGATCCGGATCACTCGTTCACCTTAATGACCCGTTCAATTCGAACGGGTCATGACCGAACGACACATCTCTAATTTAGAGTTGAACAATAAGCTAGTTTCACTGTGAATCAATGAGATTGGTTGATCAACATTGTTTCATTGTTTATCATTTTATTTTATAATCATATGTATCACATAAAGTAATACAATAAGAAAGACAACTTTATATTTTCAATGTTTTTAATTAAAAACATCAAACTTAAAACTAGTGTAGTATACCATATTTTATTGATTTAACTTATTTTGGCTATTTAGTTTTATTCTGATGATAATTCACTTAGCCTATATTTATTTAATTTATGCTAGGCCTAATTGGAAACTATTTTTCAGATAACAATAGCAATAATTGCTTCCCTGCGTATCATCATTACTACAGTACTGCCTATATCGTACCTATATTTTGAGTTTTCTGTGGAGAACGAATGGCTCAAGTTAATGAAGCTAATGAAATATCAAAAACCTACCAAGTAAGTTTTCTTTAATATCAACCTATTAAAACTAGATGTAAGTTACTTAAGTTTTGTGAAATGGTTTATTTACTTCTTTATGATTTAACTTCTTCAGCCCTTGCCAGTAATGCCAGGTCTTCGGGAACATTAAAAACTAGAAACTTTATAAAAGCTATAAAATATAAGTTGATGTGTTCCAATAATCTAATGAAATTAATTAACATTTGCAATAAGTTAAGGTAGGTAGGCTACTGAGGCACCCATACTTGATTTGCTATGTTTTCATATAGAAAATAAAGTTTTCCTGTACGGTAACTGTTTTCCTATTATCACAGATAGCTTAGCCCCTTATCCTGTCTTGCTTTCTGTGTTTTATTGGGTGCACTACAAGCTTTTTTGTGAATCTATAGCAATGATCTTTTATTTGATATTTTTCCTATTAACTTATCATTAAGTTAATACAATAATAAAAAAGAACTCTACATAACCTCATTTATTATAACTCTACTTATATTGTATCATTTTTCATCACCTAGGCTTAAGATACTTCTAGAAAGTCGCCTTTGTAAAATAGGTACCGGGGTGACTTTGACCCACGTCGCGGAAAAAGATTCAAATCATTTATCTCCGATATCTGTTATCCGAAATCGATGTTTAACATTTATATCCATAGCCTTGATCATTATCTAGGTTTTACAATCAATATCTTGTCAAATCTCGGTATATTACTTGAATTATCGACATAAAATCTAGCTTCTTGCTTCATCTTGTGATTTTGTTGTCTGAGAACTTCGTAGCCTATTAGAAAACTCATTTCTAAAAGACTTATAATATCGGCGAGTACATTTATTTTTGTTTTTAATTATATTTTAATTGTTATACATAGTGATCATTGAAAAGTCATTTTAGGTTAAAATTATGGTGACTTTGTCCCAGTATAAAAATTGTGGTTTCCATTTACCATTTTTTGGTTTCTCGCATAAAACTCAAAAATATGTATCTTAAGGACTTACCATAACTATCATATATAACAAATTAAAGCTTACATGATCTACAATATTCATTCTACAACTTTTTTTTATCTCCTCTAGTTTTCGAGATATCCGCTCTTGAAGGTGTGACATTAAAAAAACCATTTGCCACCAATTTTTTTCTATTTTTGCTTTTATAACTTTTTAAAAATCGATGGGAAAAATCCATGTTGATTATGAGCTTATAGAGCATTAAATTCTCCTCAATTTGATGTATAAATTCACACTTTTACAAATTTCTCAACACCTTTTGCAGCAGCTTTAGTGTTGAGTGTGAAATATCCATTCTTGCAACAATAGACCAATGGACAAAGGAATTTGGAGGGAATGTTTTAAACAACATTTTTGACTTATCAGCTATGTTGAAACTAGTTAGGAGGAGAACATATCAAAAGTCCCCATTTTATGATGCATTTTGGAGAGCTATGACCCATGAAAGAGCAAAACATTGGATAAAAACCTGCTATTTTAAGAATTACACACCTTCAAGAGCGAATATCTGGGGAACTGTTGGGAATATCACAAAATTTCACTAAACAAAAAGTGTAGAGAATGTATCAAGCTTCATTTTTGAATAGTTAGTTATGTCGGTTGAATGCATTGTTTTCAATATATGAGCGTGGAAGCAAAACGCTGAAAAATGCAACTTTTAAACCTTTTCTAGGTGGTTTGGTTTGAATCATCATGACTGGCTTTCTGATGAACCTATGCGACGCCATTAAGGAATGGCTTACTACTGTATGGTCGACTGGATCTGTACTTCCTGTATTTACTGATCTGGAGACCACTGAATAGTATCGTGTTGCACAGAGGTTAAGAGTGCGTTGCAAGCATCTGTATGCTTTAACCAGTCGTCTGAAACAACCATAATCTTTTAGGGGTGTAAATGGAGATCGAAGTGTAAAATTCGCCTTGCTTTTCTGGACGATATTCCAAGTGGAGCTGGATGTTTCCGCACAGAGCGCGATAGGGATTGTTCAATGGACGCCCTCACTGCCGCGATATTTTCAGGTACCCCACCTTTTTTAGGTTGCCCAGCTTGTTTTCTAGGAAGTGCAGATCCTTTCGACCAGATCAGGAACTGTCATGAAGATTCAAACCAAACCGCCTACAAGAAGCATCTGCGTCGCTACCACATTGTGATTGTTTTTAAAGAACGTTCCAACAATAAAGCCTCGATGCTCACCTTAACACTGCATGATGAACATGAATACTTAAAATGACATAGTTTCCGCCATATAACACCACCACTCTTATTCCACTATTCACCTGCGCACTCTTCACTGATTTGAAAGTAGGGAGTCCATTCTGACCAAACTTTTAGGCTTATCAAAACAGGGAATATGTCGGCCATGATAGCTAAGACAAGTAAGGCTGCACTCTTTAGTCAGCTAGTGCTCTATACGATACGTGCAAAATGGATGCAACCCTTAGAAATAAAAATCAATATAAATTTCATGTGGATTGAGAGTAGATTAATCTCTAGTATGATGCATTCAATCTTTTTAATTATTACTTCTTCTACTTAACTCGTTCTTCTACTAATACGTTTTTCTTTTTAGAAATAAAAATGCCATTTATGTCTGCCTGTCACCACATAGAAAGCTTTCCGATGTTAAGTTTTTAGAATTACTGTGAAGGTAGTGATTTCAATGTTTTAATGTTTCTACACATCCAAGTCTCTATTGTTCAATTAGATTGTCCTATTGTCCAAATTAGTCTCACGTTTATTGTCCAATTGAGGATACATCATAATTAAGAGATATATTAGGGTGAAGAGTTCTGACTGAGGCCTATAGTTGAATTATGCCACCTGATTGAACGTCTGGCACTTTGAAGCACTGATATGTTAAAAGTCTGAAGTCACTATGTTAAACGTACATACTGCATCAGAATAAGTGCTTGACTTTCAATTCAGTGGTTTTATTCAGCTTAAGACCTTGGTTACAGCTTTTTTCAATAAAACCTCTCAAATTACCTAGTTAAATAAGATGTTCTCTTGAATTGAATAATTTGACATACTCGAAAATGTAAAAATATCAATGTTGTTACAATTGAACTGTTTAAATTAATTTGCATTTTATATTATTTGTAAAAATATATTGGAATTTACAGTTTCAAGAAGTTTTATCGATCATCTGCATTTCTTCACGTGAATAACAAACGAAGGCACGCTACACTACTGCAAATAAGTATTTTACAGATATCAAAGAAAGCGGTGAAAAGAATGAAGTTTTTGATCCTTGAGGTGTCCTTATGCGCGTCTCTCCTCTAGGAAATGCTGGAATGAAATGCATCTAACGAGTGATTATCATAGAACATAGTCTCATGAACTTATATCATTGTGCAAAATATCAATGTGATGACAATTTAGTCGGTGTGCTACATACTATTAACTCGCCTCCTACAGGAAAAAATGCATAATTTACTTTTCCAAATAAAGCATAATTACAGGTACTAAATTACACTATAATCTGATTTCTGATTTTGTCCATTATTTTGATTCCAGGTGAACCTATTGTACTGCATCATAAAAGCGGAAGAAGGAGGTGAAATCAACTTGCCGACTGTTTAGCTGTGGTAAAAGCTATCAAATCCATGAATCCAGGAACCTATTCAATTCTCAAGAACATCTCTGTCATAATGTGGTCGGACCCGTTCACCAAGGAAGGTCGCAGTAATCAAAGCATTCATTTTACTCCTATTATCAAGTAATTGAAAAGCTTTGAGGATCGAAATAGTTTCTTGAAATATGTTAACTATTTCATGATTCAATGTGATTTCTTGACTATTGACATTTTAAATTATGGGACATCATGCAATTTTAGGCATTTGCCTGATGCAAATGGTTGAGCATTGCCCATATATTGTGATGAAGAAAAAATTGTTTCAAATCACTTCAATGAATATCAAGATTCAAGCATTCTGATTATACAGATTCAAGCATGGGAAGCGGTAATTTTTGTCTCAAGTTACATATTATACATAATTTAAGATTTTTTATTCTTTCCTGTTTCATTATTATGTAAGTTCTGCTGAAATTAACACGTGAGGTTTATTGGCTAAATTACTTCCCACTCTTTTACATTAATTCTTCCAATTTATCGAATTTCAAAGTTTTTTAGCTTCCTCAATAACCTGTCAACTCAAATTTTACTTGAATTTTTATTGCAATCTCTAGGCTTTTAAATTTCTAATAATGTATACAAATAGGTTTGGATGATAAATCATTCTATTCAAAAATTACATATCACTATAATGAGATTTGCTTTGCTTTTACTTGCTTTGCTTTTTCAAACTGGTTGTACTGACATTAGGACAGAAAATTTGTGCATCGCACATTAGCGAAAACTTTTGCATTATAGATAATAGAATAGAATAAATAGAAAGAATGCTTTATTATTCAAGATTACACAATACAATATATATTTGGATGATAAATCATTCTATTCAAAAATTACATATCACTATACTGAGATTTGCTTTGCTTTTTCAAACTGGTTGTACTGACATTAGGACAGAAAATTTGTGCATCGCACATTAACGAAAACTTTTGCATTATAGATATAGAATAGAATAAATAGAAAGAATGCTTTATTATTCAAGATTACACAATACTATATATATATATATATATATATATATATATGAAAACTCATACAATTTACAGCTTGATTGAACAATTGCTAGCCGGAAAAATTCAATAATATTTTTTTTTCAGTCAAACACAAATCTTAAAAATGCGTAGAACAAATTATTATCTAAAAATCAAATTTTATTAATTCCGAACAAAAGCTCCATATATTAATCAAATAAAATAACCAACACAATGTTCTCCCATGAAGTTGTGTTTATTAAGCATAGGATTACTGTACCATATTGTTCGGGTCAAAAACAGGCACTGGTCAACGTCGGGGAAGGGGGGTGTATTCCATACGCCCAGACCTCATTTTTGGTTGAGATGATTTTAGAAGATGAAAGAGATTAAAGTTGATCCTTTTTATTGGAGATGATAAATTTATTATATCTCCTGTGAAGTTGATCAAAAACGACGTATTAGATTGAAAAGAGCAATTAACCATATTATTTGAAACCAAAAATGGTTTGGAATCAGTCGAGCGGTCCTTTTCATTAATTAACGTAGGTACCGTACTTACATAAACTGTCATGTAATCATTTTTTGTGGAATTACCCATAACATATTTTTTCTGCTCGCCTGCAGACTTGAAAACCCATATATAATTCAGGAATATAAATGATGGGAAGTTTTGAATTGTAGGCTACACCATTATTACATATTTGCACATTTGAAATTTCATTGGATAAAAAGTTAGCGCGAAGTAGCGCTATTAGGTGGACTGGAATGAGCGGGAAGTTTCAAACTAGCGTATTCTATTTTTCATAGCGACGACAGTTCAATCACTCAGAAACTTTATTCTGCAGAATTCAATCACATATTATGATATCCGGCTCTTGATTTTCTCTGAAATAATATTATAAACAATATTTTGTATTAATAAACAATGAATACTGGTACACTATAAGCTTAAGCTTATACAATCTTTTTTACTTTCCTTGCCCTATTACCATAAGGAAAGTATTGCTTTCCGAAAAAATTAAGGTACCCCAATTTGTAAATTTCTATACGTTTCAAGGTCCCCTGAGTCCAAAAAAGTGGTTTTTGGGTATTGGTCTGTATGTGTGTGTGTATGTGCGTCTGTGTACACGATATCTCATCTCCCAATTAACGGAATAACTTGAAATTTTGAACTTAAGGTCCTTACAATATAAGGATCCGACACGAAAAATGTCGATCCAATGCAATTCGAGATGGCGGCTAAATGGCGAAAATGTTTCGCAGGAGCTCCGCCCCATCTATGCAAAGTTTGAATTTAGATTCCCAA
Source organism: Nilaparvata lugens (assembly GCF_014356525.2). Classification (NCBI taxonomy): domain Eukaryota; kingdom Metazoa; phylum Arthropoda; class Insecta; order Hemiptera; family Delphacidae; genus Nilaparvata; species Nilaparvata lugens. The sequence goes on along the minus strand of NC_052510.1, from coordinate 31,113,154 downwards.
TTATCAGGCTTCAGATACAATTTAAACAAAAAATTCCAAGTAGAAAAGATTGAGCATGAAAATCTCTACAATTAATGTTCAGTAACTTTTTCACCTAAAATTTAAAATAAGCTCGAAATTCGAGAAAATGTTATTATTTCAATTGCAAACTATTGATTCTATTAAATCATTCACTATGAAGAGATAGCAGACTTCGTGTGTCTCCAGCGTTATTGTCCTGTCACCTGCTGGCTTGGATCTTTGAATAGTGGACTTGAGATGCGTGTGAACACTAGCGTCAGGTGATAAATTTTCATAACGTCAAGGAAAGTTGTGTGAGTGCGCCACACCACATTTTTGAAAATGGTCTGCATATGAATGCCTGTGCTAAAAAAAATACAAAACTGTAGGACTATTATAAGAAAATAATAGTTTGAGAATACCAGGTCCTAAAAAACCACATCAATACCATTTTGTGTGATATATTGAACATTTTAAAAATCGTTTTCTAAGAAGCCTGAAATCGATTTTCGATACAAGCTTAATTATTGGCAGAATTGATTCCTGCGCACCTCTACTCTGAATAAAATTGATACTTCAACAAAATATCCGTGTTGTCAAATTGTGTAAAATCTTTCATGAAAGCCCATATGACTGGATATATTTTCCAATTCGACAACACCAGTCGATGCAGTTTTCAAAATCAATTATATTCAGTCCTAAGGACTTGCACAAGAATATTGAAATATTTTGCACAAATTGGCAATAAAGATATTTAGTCAAGTCTCAACTTGTTTTATTCAGAGTATGGTAGGTACATAATGCGAATTTCATTAAACGAGGAACCTGTTTATATGTTTGTATTTCACCTGATCTCGAAAACGGCTCTAACGATTCTCACAAAATTCAGAACATAGTATGGTAGGTTTATAATATAAAGATTCGATTCCAAGGTCTCATCCCTGGGAAAACTCGCTGAAGGACATTAAAAGGATATTATTATTCATCCTTGGAAAAACAGTTGATAATAATTATTTCGTCATCTGTTGGTAATGGAAGTAAGTGAGCAAGTTCATGTGTGTTGGACTGTGTCAAAATTATGACTCAGCTGTTGAACTTTTGTAATCACGCAATCAGGTACTTAGTGCCGGTTGCAAAAAAGCCGGGTTATTTTCAATCCTGATTAATTCCAGTAGATCCATCTTTTTGAAATGGTCTTCTCTGATTTGGTTCACGTGAAGTTAATCAGGATTAAAACTTAACCGGCTTTTGTGCAAATGGGCCTTTGTGAGGGAAATTTTTGCATTCCTCTGGGAATTAATCTCAATTTACTGTGATTAGATAGAACATTTCTGTATGAATGTTATTATAATTTATTTTTTCGTAATACATTTTATATGCTTTTGTACTCCAGAGCTAAGCTCGGTCCCCGATATTTATAGTACACTGATAACCAAACTTGTTTGCAACCTTTTGTATTTCATCTTGCCATATGTGTTAAGGCAAACGCACGGAGCAGCAGGCAGTCATAGAAAAAAGCAAACGCCTGTGTGCAGACATAAGGCCGGTACAAATATAACCGCACCGAGACCGCGCCGACGTACGGCCGAGCTAAGCCCACGACACGGTAATGGCGGTGGGAGAGCACACATATCCGAGCGACAGCAGTGTCTCAATTCTGTAGTGCTACTGCGGTCTGATTTCTGAATGTGTTAAACTAATGTTGTTAATATAATATAATATTGTTACATCTGAATTGAATTTATAATTTCAATTTTTAACTAATTACCTGTAGACACAGAAAATGAGAATCATAGTGCTGGTATATATTTCAGTGCCTAACAATACCATCAGTCATGTTTCGAAAATACTATATATCTGCAATAAAATTGTTACCTTCTGCATCTACTAGTAATTAGTTTTAAATTTAAAATTCAAGACACAGTCACGGGTGCCTTATTGTTGTTTATTTAATTATTTATTATATTATGTCTATAATACCTTTGGCTCAACGTATTTGGTTCTACTTTTACTTCAACTTATTTCTCCGTTCAACCATATTTCTCATCACTTTGATCGTACAAAACTGAATAATTCTGTGTCTCTTCAATAAGTTTTTTACTCTCTATATTAAGGCTGTTCGGTAAACCTTTTTATTTTTATTTAAATTGAATAATCTTTTTCAATATAATTGTTAAGATCATTATCAGAGTGAGAAAAAGTGGCAACTGAAATTTTTGAGTGGTCTAATGAGCGAGTTATGGGTTGTTGAAGTGCTAAACTCTGTTTTCTCTCCAGATCATAAACGGTTTTGAATTTTCCATTGGAGTTTTTTTATACATTCAGTATATCATTGGCTTTGTTCTAATATGCGTTTTTTAGCGATTAATGCCAAAATAAACAAGTTATCGAATTTGCAAAAAATGTTACTTTTTTATTTATGAACGAAATGGGGAATAAAATGTTTTAGTTTGGAAAGAATAATTTTTTAAAATTTCAAGAGAAGTTCTAATAATATAGTCGAAACCGTTTATGATCTGGAAAGAAAACGGAATCTGGAAAGTTAGCACTTCTACAACCCATAACTCGCTTATTATACCACTTGAAAATTTCAGTTGCCACTTTTTCTCACTCTTATAATGATCTTAACAATTATATTGAAAAAATATTATCCAATTCAAATAATAAAAAGTGTACCGAACAGCCTTAAACGAGGCCGCACCTTCACCGTCGAAAAGTAATCTGAACTAGTCTGAACTAGCCCGCGGTGACGGCGCGGGCAACAAACACGGTGACGGTGCTGGCGCGGTGCGGTAGTATGTGTCCCTGTAAAAAGTAACTGACCTGTAACTTGACCTGTAAAAAGGTTTGAAGAATACGTGTTTAAAATTTGAAACTGATTGGTCAATTCTTTCTAAAGTTATTGCAGAGCATACAAACAGACGGACGACTTTGGCCCTCAGTAAGTCAAAAGTGAGAACTCGCTAACGCTCGTTCAATAAAAACCAACAATAATAATTTAACATTATATTTATTTTTAATGTATTATTATCAATTATACATGAGCAAAAAACATTACGGTACATCAACATTAATACCAGTAGGCCTATCACATAAATTTATACAGAACATGGATATTAATGAGTCATACACAGTCGATAAGAACTTCTATTGCTTATTAAGGATATTGGGGTGGCTTATTGGAGTAGGTGATAACGCGCTTAAAGGCAGAGGTGACGAACGATGCAGTCTGTGGTGCTTTGATCAATCGAGAAACTGTAACAGAAAAAAAATAAGTGGAAACAACAGAAAGATAATTATGTAAGAGAGAAATAATCTATATATATATATATAAATGACTATGTGTTAATTTGTTACTTTGTTTGTTCCCTATAGACTTAAAAACTACTTGACAGAACGGCATGAAACTTTAGGAATATGTTGTGTGAATATTGGGGATGGTTTCTGAATAGAAATTTTGATAGGGGGACTAATAACAATTATCTATTAATCCATTCTACAGACCTATGTTTCCAAAATTGTCGGCCCAGCGGCTACCGATGAACGGGAAGATGATCATGATTGAAGATCATGTTGTGATAATATGATTTAGCTTTTAAAGTTAACAGCTGTAATAGACTTATAAATTGTATACTGGTATTAATACGGTGGTTTGGAGTTGAAGTTTAGTTGATTGGTACCAGCTGAAGATAATGGTTCCTTAGAAGACCTATACAAATAATTATAACTCCCCTATCATTGAGAAACTGGAAAATGTTGGAAAAAATGATTCACCTCATGAAAGAGAGTTGTTCATATTGCATTCATTAATTACTGAAGAATGACAGAATAATTTACAATTTTTTGAATTTAGCTCAGCTTATATTCATCCTAAAATGGAAGATGGAAATAATATGGAATTCTGTGTGATTCATCGTATATCGCGTATTTTCTGGACCATCTACTGACAATCAACAACTATGAACGCATTAAATTCATCTTTGGAACACTGATTTACCTATCTATTTTATTTAATCCAACACTTTAATGATAGATATACTACTAATTGATTGAGAAGGAATATGTTTTCGGAATAATAAATGCTGCATGACTAAGCACATAGGAAGTCCGTATTGAGATATAAATGAAAATATTGATTGTCAGATAAATTTAATGATTCAAAAAATAAAGTTAAGTGTGACATGCCTGATACCAATTACCTAGTGGAATATTTAACGCTCAACTATAACAATAATCTTACTGAATTAATTTTTCATGAGCTGTAAGAATTGAAATAGGCTTATAGGATGCAAGATTAGTATATTAGTATTAAAAATATAAATATGTGTTAGCTTGCTTGCATGATAATCTGTTGGCTAATTTAAGTTTTTTTTTGTTTTGCTGTTTACTTGCTTTATTCATCAAAATATGACTAATTCAGAACGAAATAGTCTGACTGCAGACTTTAGTGTAATGGATGGTTTAATGTGGGTTGACGAATTCAAATTTCGAAAAAGCTACGTATCCCAGAAGGGACAAATCTCATATAGATGTACAAATAAGTTGTGTTCAATGACCATTATGACGGATGCTAGTGGACGAATTGTTTCCAGGAGTAGCGGTAAACACTCCCACCATCCTCCCAAAGAGAAAAATAGTAGAACTCCTGTTTTATTTATTTTTCATTTTATTTAAGGTTTAATGGCCTGTATCCGATTATACGGTAATGAATTTATACAGTAAAATATTTATTGGTAATGATCAGATATATAAAAATTTAGTTTATTCAATTTCCTGGATGGATAAAAAATATATTAATATTATGAGTAAGAGTAATTCGAACCTACAATTTATAAAGAGATAATTTACGATTCAATACAGTTTAATACAGCTAAGTTGGTTGATTATGGTTACTGATGAATGAATTCGCAACTAATAAGTTCAAATAGAGAGACAAGTACTAAATACTTTAGTAGACTTTAAGAGGTACAATACCGATTTTATTACTGATGTTATTAATGATGAGTTATTATTAGAAAGATTATTACGTATTAATTGAAAGAATAAATTAATAAAGTAAGTTATTAGGTTATGGACAAGATCTACGATGAAAAAATATTTCTAAAGGCATAAACAAGAAACGGTTTATGTTATGTGCGCTCCTCGAAACACGACCGTCCGCTACCACTGCTCCCGTGCTCCGACTCGACTCCTGTCGGTGATAGTAGGCCTACTGTTGTAGTTTAAACAAAGAAACCTGTGCCTTTGTTATCCTGAGTAGAACCGGGCGCAGTTAATTGATACAAATAATTGAAAATTATAGTATGATCGAGTGTTTACTTACATGATTAAAGCTACAATGGCTGTCACAAATATCAGCTTTATGTGAACAGCTCAGATTTGTGAGCTAAGTGGCCGTTCTCCAGGTTTTCACTAAATCTCTCCCAAGTTCTTATCACGGGATATCAGTAGGTGCATTACCTCTCCAAAGATAGCTGCGCTTGTTCGTAATCATCTGAAACCATTTCTTCAATTATTTTGTGGATTCAATCTGTAATAATAAACGTATGATTAATATTATAATCCCAGCATTCAATATTTTAAAATATATATATTATTATCCTATTATTTGCTGCCAGCAGTAGGAACATGCTCAAATGCAAATGATAGGCTGTCAATGTATGATTTTCTTCACATTTCACGATTCAAGTTTACATTTTTGAGCTAGAAAAACATCAATTTCTCTATATATCTCTTTTAGAATGCTCTTAAAAACACATTAAATATCAATATTAAACTTGCGAACATAAAATATTAAATTATTTTGATGTTGCATACAAAATATTTTATGAGTTGATAAGCATAATAGCTAGACATGTTAAAATTGTTATAGTTAATCTATCAAAGATAAAATTATGGTAGTTTTAGTCTTATCTAAGTGAAAATTGGTACAAAATTATAATAAATAAACGTAGGCTCAAGTAGACGAAGTACACCTAATATGAATGTGATGTTTTTGAACCTGCTTTGTGCTTAGGCAATAAGTTAGTTTATGCTAGTCGGTATTCATAAATATATTCAGTGGAGTCACTTGAGCAAGACATCAACAGTTTAGTGGGAGTGGCAGGTGCATGTTTGATAAGAATGATAACTTAAGGTTGTGCATCACGCTTTTCAAAACTTTTTATGGTAACATTTTTCAAAGAAGGCTATTCCGATTTGGATACCATCGGTCTCACTAAATGAAGCACATCACAAGGGAAAACTCAATTCATAATTTTTACTTTTTGCGATATATAGTTTAAATCTTGGGTGAGATCCGATCCATTGCTGAATTGGGAGTAAATAAATTCATGAAACTTTGAGGATTCATTATTCAATATAGTTGCTCATTGTAGACCACTATTTCAACCTTTGTGGCCTCATTTTGACTCTGCCTGCAATGTTTATCCTGGAATCAGCCTTAATGGTGGAATGGGAACCACAAATGTTCACAATGAATTAAGAAACTCATCACTATAAAAAGATCTACAAGCAAAATTGATCCATGTAGTGGAAGTGACTTCAACCTTGGCCAGGAATAGGCCTGAATTATTGAGCAAAAGAATATTGAACAAGGTTGCAGCTACTGTACGAAGCATAGAAAGAGGACACGTTGAAGAAGACCCTGAAAAGTTAGCGGGTAGACAGACCCACACCATGACAACCACTCTGTCGACGAGGCTTATTCTGACGCTTCACACGCATTCGGTTCGGTTCGTTACCGAAAACGAATGAGGCTTTCATACATGTCAGGTTTTAATTCGTACGGTTCTAATTAGGTATTTTCTTCTCAAAAACAGTTGTGTTTGGATTTTCACAGGTCACAGGTCATCATATTTAAATATAACAGCTGGTGTTAAATTGTAAGATGTTATTTCTTGAACAACAAAAATTTAGGGCCGGTTTCCGAGCTCGGGATTTAGCCAAGTTATAGACTTTGACTGGCTTTAAACTCTGGTGTCAGTTTCAAAATAAGATGTAGTCAATTGGTTTTCTGAGTCAGAGCGTTAACGTAGTCGAGGACTCAAATAGACCCTGGAGTTTAGACATCACGTTAGACCCTGGAGTTTATAATTTCGCTTTCTGAGTGAAGGGCTTATAAGTCCAGGACTTGAATTAGATTCTCGCCTCTTTCCAAGTCAAGGATTTATCAAAAATCGTCCAGGACTTAAAACAGCGTGATTTTAAACCCTCGACTGGGGTAGGGTATAAATTCAAGTTCTAGACTAAGGGCCGGTTTCCGAGCTCGGGATCTATAAGTTCTGGACTTACAGAGTCTAGGACTAAAATAAGCTCTCGGGTCTAAATTGACTTTCTGAGTCACGATTTTATCTTCTAAACTCCGGAGTCTATCAAGTTCTCGACTTATTTGAGTCCAGGACTTTAACGCAGTAAACATGAGGGAAATTCACAATATTTTGCTGTTGTATTGTTGGCATTATAGCAAAACGGAAACAGCTGATTGCAGCGGGATAATTCAAATGAGCATGCTCTCCAAACTATTTTGTGAAAATACGTTTCGATTTCTTTGTAGGCCTATTCAAAGCAAAACCTTTGAAAGGTGAATGAATAAACATTTCATTTTACGTTATGCTATTATTGATCATTGATCCTAACCAGTGATTATGAATGAAAATTTAATTAGGCTACTGAGTTTGAAAACGTATTTGTTTTGAAAAAAAAACTGTATTCCATGACAATTATTTGGCTTTTTATCTTCTCCAAAACATTAACTGAGTTGTGTTTGCTCAGTTAAGTCTAGAACTTGAATTTAAACCCTACCCCAGTCGAGGGTTTAAAATCACGCTGTTTTAAGTCCAGGACTTAAAAGCCCTTCACTCAGAAAGCGAAATTACATACTCCAGGGTCTAACGTGATCTCTAAACTACACAGTCTATTTAAGTCCTCGACTACGTCAACGCTCTGACTCGGAAAGCCAATTTTCTGACTCCAGAGTTTAAAGCCAGTTAAAGTCTAGAACTTAGCTAAATCCCGAGCTCGGAAACCGACCCTAAAAGTTAATTAAAAATTGTGAATTATTTGAATAGTTTCTTTTTGATTATGTTAATTTTGGATGTTTAGAGATAATTTTTTTAAATTGAAAATTTGTTCCTTGTTTTGACACATGGTATTATATAAACTTCATCTCTTCTCTCCATTGATGAAATCATATAATATTCGTGGAAAAAAATTCTCCCTGAGTTTTAATTTATATCTTTCATATTTTTTTGGCAAACTATTCATTGAGAAAAAAATGTTCCTGTGAACTAACAGAATTGAATTGACCATATGATTTTGACTTGGGAAATTTTGAAACAGATAATCACGATATCAGGTTAAAATAAAAACAAAAAAGGCCAGCGTGTGTAGAAGACTTTGTTTCTTCCTGTTTCCCTAGCAACAAATTCGAATATGATAAAACCTATTCGTGTCGAGGGGGCGTTCGGTGCTATGCGGTTGCTATTCTGTACCGAATTCAAACCGAATCATCGCTTCACACTTATAGGAATTCGCCAAAAACGAAACGAACCGAACCGAACCGAAAGTGTGTGAAAGTAGCCTCTCGCTAGCAACGAATTGAAACCTGATGGAATTTATTAGAGTCAAGTGT
>NC_052510.1:28871467-28918967 GCF_014356525.2 Nilaparvata lugens | reverse complement strand
TCTTGTAGGGAAATCCCTGTCCTTTTTAAGAATAGTTTTTCTCAATTAATTTTTATTCTTGTGGGAAAATCCCTGTTCCTTTTGAGAAACGTTTTCTCGATTAATTTTTATCCTTGTAGAGAGATTATTATCATTTATGGTAAATTTTCCTTGCTTAGTTTTCATACTATAGAGTGGCCCTGTATTTTAAATTCGCTTAGCAGTTTCTGACTTGCTGTAATTCCAAGTAGGAAAAGTCCAATCCTTTTCCTAGAGAACTCAGGTGCAGCTTGAGTTCGTCCTTGTCGAAGTTTCTAGACTGCGACGTCCATTCTCTTTCTTTCTCTTCACTTTCCCTATTCTAAAATCCTTCTAGCTCTCAGGTACAGCTTGAGGACTTCCTCGCCGAAGTTTCTAGACTGCGGCATCCTTTCTCTTTCTTTCTCTTAATTCTTCCTGTGTTAAAATCCTTCCTGATCTCAGTTCCAGATTCGAGATCGTCCTAGTCGCGGGTTTTCGGACCCGCGAATCCTTTCTAAAATTCTTAGAAACCTGTCTTCTTTAATAGCAAATATTATTTGCTGGCTTTACCTGTGGAAAATTCACGAATTTTCCCGTGATCTCAGTTGCAAATTAGAGATCGATCTTGTGGTAGTCCTTAGACTGGCAATTACTTGGAAAAGTCTATTGAAATCTTTTCCTGAATTAGGAGTCTCTGACTCGATATTTTCCTTGTGGAAAATCCTGGAAAAATCCTTTCCTACCCTGACAACGACAGACTGTTGTCTTCCCGATATTATTCTACAGACTGTGTCTGTGAAAAATCTTTTCTATCCTCTCATAATAGTCGACATACTGACTATTAATTTAAAAGCGTTTCGGACGATTGAGAGCGATTCCCATACCCTTAAGGGCAGTCACAGATTGGCCCTTAATAACCGGCGCGCAGTCATCAGATTAGCGCGGAAATCCTGTTTAGCAGTTTCAGAATTGCTGAAAATCCTTTCGCAGCTGCAGGCTCGCGATTCAGAAATCCTCCACCTAAAACCTTATCCTCTAAATTTTAATTACCACATAATTGAAATTGATATACTGTATTTAGCTAGCAGGTCCAGCCTGCTGAGAGCTAGAGCGCAATTCTCAGATTGCGGATTATTGAGCAGATATTTATTTGCTGTAGAGAATAATAATCTTATTATTGATTCTCTGTTCCCTATACCCTATACCGTATACCTCATACCCTGCACCCTATTCTCTATAGCTTACACCCTATACCGTGCCCTATTTAACCACATCTCAAATACTACTAATAACTTCATAGTTCCGTCATACCTTTACCTCATAGCTCTCACCTTAAACCCCATAGAAAAACCACATCCCGGGCTTGCAGGTACAGCTTGCTCGCCGTCAATTCGCAGTTGGTTCAGATTGCGTACTACCTTTATAAATAGAATTATTGGTAGGGATCTGATAGTCAGATCCGTCTCCTTGTGTAGGGTTATCTTAATATCCCTCAACACCCACCCTGTATTCCAAAGGCCGAGGGCCGAATCGGCCAGTAACGCCACGGGTAAACACTCTTCCCCTGAAAGTAAAAATCTCGCGAAAGAAGCAGAGGGTAAAGAATCAGGATAGAGGGAGAAGTGTAGGTCCGGTATCTCCACCAGTCAGTACGGCTACTGACCCCGACCCATATCCGACTGTAGCTAGTCCGCGTTGTAGCAATACTTCGCAATTATTAGGAAACCTAGAGGGTGGAATAGGTCCTACTAATAACCTCGTTGCTTGAAACTGATGGAAGATGTTAATAGAAAACAATTATTTTCTCTATTACACACTTAATTTCTCTATCAAACATTTGATAATTATAAATTGTACACAATCACACTACTACATTAAACACAAGATAGTTTAAATATTGAAAGTTGGAATACTCACAGATAGGGTTAGCAGGTTAGGGTCTTCACTTTCCGTTGTCATTGCAATTAGAGCTTCCAAAACCAGTCGGTCTGGTTTTCCATACAGTTGCAGGGCTGAGAAGAGTTTTTCATAGCCATTGACTTTCAGAATGCGTTCCTAAACGAAAAAAAGCGAGTCAAAAATGTCAGACAACATAATTATAAAAATGTTAACTATAAAATTTCATTGAAATGTTGCTCTAAAAATTAGGTTCATTTCCTAGAATTGTCTTCAGTTTCCTTATTTTAACAGGAGTAATAAAACCAACTAGTGATAAATCTGATAGCAACAACATTTCAAAAATGAGTTGCATAGATTTACTAATTAATTAAATTAATTTCTTGGAAAGTCAACTAATTTGATAGAGATAGATGATCAGAAATTTGAAGAAAATTCGACTATTGATTTGATTGATAAAATCAGCTTACAATTTTGATGGAATTCCTTGTAATTTGATGAATTCATGGTTAATGAGAAGATCTGCAGCAATTATAATAATTTACTTCACTTTCCCAAAAATATTAGGATGGAAAGCCAATAGCTCACCTTTCCTGATGATGTTCCAGATATTAAAGACGCTAGCGCTTTCACGCATTCTGTCAAAAAGTTGGATTTTTCTTCTTCACTGGTCTGAAAAAAAATTAAATAACACAATTGAGTTTCAAAACTTTATAAGTTAAATACATATAAATAATAACAACAACAATAATATCGATTTGAGAGTTATTAGGTTAAGGAAGAAACGAATTAGCTTATAGGCTATGTACCCGGTCAAGGATGAAGAGGAGACATTAAGTCTGTGCAACAGGCTAAAAAAAACTTTTTACTGGTGATATTTTTTGATTTGTAGATTTGTATATCAAGTTATCAAAATAAAAAAGTTTTCTCAAGAACATTTTTTTCCGATTATCAATTTTTGAAATATGAGCGCCTAAAGTTTAATTTTTTGAAATAGATTATTTCAAATTCGGTAAGAGATAAATTAATGAAATTTTGAGGATAAATACTTAATGATACTGTTAATTGACCGAGCGAAGTGAGGTCTAAGATTCAAGTTGATGGTTTGGCATTTCTCTTAATGTTTAAATGTTTATATGTTGCGCATTTACGGCGAAACGCGGTAATAGATTTTTCATTATATTTGTCAGGTATGTTCCTTTTTGAATTGCGCGTCGACGTATATACAAGGATTTCGGAAATTTTGCATTTCAAGGATTTAATATAAAAGGTAAAAGGAGTCTCCTTCATACGCCAATATTAGAGTAAAAATCAGACTATACAATTATTCATCATAAATCAGCTGTCGAGTTGATTATAAATTGCATGCAATTCAATATCTCAATGTAACTTGGTAAAAGATCAGCTGCTGTGTAGACTATAAATTGCATGCCTCATGGAATGCAATTTTTATCCTATCCTATACTATTAAGGTGCGTACAAACTGTCGCTCTGCTCCGCAACCGAACGTCACTCCAGCAGAGCGATTGATGATCGACCGGCGAGCAACAGTGGTTCGACCGGGGAACGCGAGAAGATCTAACATCTTCCGTAACGTTCATGATGGGTGCGTGGGCGGTGCGACTGTGGTTCGATGGTGGTGCGAGGGCGGTACGAGGGAGGAGCGTGCTCGGTGCGGGTTGGAAGCACGAATTTGTGTACGCAGCTTTATTTTTTGTGTACGAGCAGCTTCTGTTTATATGTTTAGATGTTTGGATGTTAAGATGTTTATAATTATATGTTTGTATTTCACCGGATCTCGAAAACGGCTCTAACGATTCTCACGAAATTCAGAACATAGTAGGTTTATAATATGAAGATTCGATTGCACTAGGTCTCATCCCTGGGAAAACTCGCTGAAGGACATTAAAAGGATAATTATTATTCAACCTTGGAAAAAAGATTATAATAATTATTTCGTCGTCTGTTGGTGATGGAAGTGAGTGAGCGAGTTCATGTGTGTGGGACTGTGTCAAAATTATGACTCAGCTGTTGAACTTTTGTAATCATTCAATCATGTACTTAGTGGCGGTTGCAAAAAAGACGGGTTATTTTCAATCCTGATCAATTCCAGTAGATCCATCTTTTTGAAATAGTCTTGGTCTTGATTTGGTTCACGTGAAGTTAATCAGTATTAAAATTTGTGCAACTGGGACTTTGTGAGGGAAATTATTGCGGCTTTTGTGCAACTGGGACTTTGTGAGGGAAATTATTGCATTCCTCTGGGAATTAAACTCAGTTTACTGTGATTAGATAGAACGTTTCTGTATGAATGTTATTTATTATAATTTTTTCTTTCGTAATAAATTTTTTATGCTTTTATACTCCAGAGTGAAGCTCCGTCTTCTTCTTCTTCTTCTTCTTCTTCTTCTTCTTCTTCTTCTTCTTCCTCTTCTTCTTCGCCCATTGTGCCGTTTTCACGGCGTTGGGATGTTGCCTCAGACCCACCTCCTCCATTGGTCCCTATTCAACGCCATTCTCTTGATTTGATTCATGGTCTTGCCTCTAGCTGCTGCAATCCGTGAAACGTTTTCCTCCCAACTTACTCGCGGTCTTCCTATCGGTCTTTTACCTTGCGCCCTGGCCTCTATATATTGACGAGGCTTTCTTTCTTGAGAGCGTTCTCTCTTCTATAGTTGTCTCTATAGATTTAACTTTCAGCTCCTCCCTAATACAGTCATTCCTCACTCTATCCCTTCTAGTTTTGCCTACTATTCTTCTCAGACATTTCATCTGCACTGCATTTATCTGACTTTTTTCGTTTTTATTTAAGGTTCAGCTTTCGCTTCCATAGAGAAGGATGGGCTCTATGATTGAGACATAGACTCTAGCTTTAACTTCTCTACTCACTTCAGCCTTCCCAAAAATACCTCTGCTGAGTGAGTAGTATGCCTGTATAGCCTTCCGAGTCCTATGCCGTACTTCTTCCCTCAGCTTGCCAGTGCAATTAATATTTGTACCTAGATACCGGAAGTTGTTGGTCTGCTTCAATGGTTGGCCCTCGCATTCAACAAGTATTGCCTCCAACTCCTGTTCTGTCCTCCCCACCACCATTACCTGACTTTTCAATTGGTTCACTCTCATACCTCTTTCGAATTGAATCTTTTGAGCCGTATCTGCTATGAGAACTACATCGTCGGCGTATGTGAGGGCCTGGCACTGAATCGGTCCCCGATATTGCACTATTAAATGAACTATTGATTGCTTGCAATAACGCATGCTATTAATAACTTAAATAACATAGTATTGTCTCTCGAACATTCTCTGCTTTGAACTCGGGCTGTCCTGTTGCCGGTATGTCTTGAAGGAGATTAGTTTTTGATGTTAGCATTTTTGATACACCAACCCCAACAGCCATTAGCCGTTTTCACACTGATATCTCGCCGACACGACATACAGACAGGATTTACTCTGATGGACAGTATAAGAGGAGGCTGCGGTTTATAACTGCGCGATGTCTACTGTTCACAGAACTACTAGTTAAATAAAAAATCCTACGTCTGCAAGTTTTAATGTGTTGGATACACTGGATAAATCGTATCTAAATTAAGATTAATCCTATTAAATTAAGCGAGCAATTTCTGAATTTTTATATTTATATTTGGTTATTTATGTTCAACGGATCTCGAAAGCGGCTCTAACGATTTCTAATGTCTCTAACGAAATTTGGAACATAGTTGGTTTATGATATAAAAATTCGATTGCACTAGGTCTCATCCTTGGGAAAACTCGCTGAACGACATTAAAAGGATAATTCATCCTTGGCTGAAACAGCTGTGGATAGTAAAAACGTGAGTGAGCGAGTGAGTATGTGAAAAATCAAAATATCGCATCCCCGAAATTCATAAGATGATATTTATTTATAGCCAGCTGTGAAATATAATCACGATCATTTTAGAGAATTTTGTTCTGTTTATCAATAAATCCTATACTATTAAACGATCAATTTCTGTTTATATGTTTGAATGTTTAGATGTTTATATGTTTATATCTGTATTTGACCGGATCTCGAAAACGGCTCCAACGATTCTCACGAAATTTGGAACAAAGTAGGTTTATGATATGAAAATTCGATTGCACTAGGTCTCAACCATTGGATAACTCGCTGAAGAACATTAAAAGGATAAATACGTCCTTGGAAAAACGTCTGGAAATTTTGTCGTCTGTCGATACTGTGATGGAAGTGAGTGAGCGAGTGCATGCACTACCTCCGTGAACAAAGCAATAGTGCATTCGTGTGACGTCAGCACAGGTAGGGCTCCTACACCAATGAAAACACTAGCTGATATGGATCAGCTGAAATCAACGAATTTTTATTGGTGTAGGAGCCCTACCTGTGCTGACGTCACACGAATGCACTACGGCTTTGCTTACGGAGGTAGTGGTGCATGTGTGTGATCATTCAGCTGATCTCACGAGAAGAAAAATTCAGCAAGAAAATTTTTTAGAAAACATGTTTACTTCAGAAAGTCCAAAATAGTAACTAGGCTAGATGCTGTTAGTGTAGAATAGTACATAGTATATTAACAAATATTGTAGCAAACATAGTATATCATTCTAAATGGAATTCATAGTCTATCTATTTGTAATTGATGATGTGTATGTTTTTAAGTGTGAATAAATTGTTATTCTGATGAGTGATAGTAGCTTAACCTAGATTTTGATTTGGACTGTAGTATAAATTTAAAAAGGGACAGTTTTGGGACAGATTACCTCAGATTTGCTAGAGCTATCACCTTCCACTTCTGCTTTCGGAAGTGCTTAGTAAACAACTATTCTCATATATATATATTGTTTATTTTTCTGTGTGGCGAAAAATAGCGTTCGCACCACGGGCAAAAATGTTTTTCCGGCTCTCAATCTTTTCTAGTCCTCGGCCTACGGCCTCGGACTTGAAAACCGATTTCGAGCCGGAAAAGTCTCATGTTCTGCTCTAGGTGCGAAATATACTATTTCTTCCATTTTTTCGCTCTTTCAAGTCTTATAACTTTTCAACACTTGATGAAACAAGAATGTGCTGATTACAAAATTGTAGAGCATTAAATTATCTTTCATTTCATGTATAATAAGTCCTTTTCACGTATTCCCATACGACTGTTGCAGCAGTTTTATTTTTTAGTGTCAAATCTCAAGATTTGCAACAATTGACTTTTCTCGAATATCACACTATTCTTTCATCATGAATTGGCAGTGTGCTTCAGTATGAACATTCATATTGAATACAGATTGGAACGTCTACGGAACTAAACACAGGGTGTGTTTCTAAACTTCCTACCAAACAAAGACACTCAAAACTAAAACTGCTGCAATAGTCGTAGGGAAATGCGTGAAATAGTGAAAAACTACATAAAATTGAAGATAATTTGATGCTCTATCAGCTCATAATCAGTACGGATTTTTTTCATCAATCGTTCAAAAATTATAAGGCCGGAAATATTAAAAAATTGGAGGCAGAAGTGTTTTTTTCCAAAAATGTCTCACCTTCAAGAGCGGATATCTCAGAAACTATGAGAGATATGGAAAAAATGTAAAGGACAAAACTTGTTGGTAATTTTGTAAGTTTCAATTTTGCACAGAATATACATGTTCATAAGATGCATAGTTTCCGAGACATATGCGAAAAATTAAAAAAAAAATGGTACTTTCAAACCACGCCCACCCCTTTAGCACAGGAGGTAGGGGTGAGGACTTTTGATATGTTAATCCTTTTACTATCCTTAAACGAGCTGTGGAGTTGAAAATTGAGTTCCAATCTTTTCCCTCTTTACCTTTTTTGAGCATTCGTTTCCTGGACTAGAAGCTCGGTCGGTGCCCCGATATTATTTCTTATATACGAATGGATAGAGTTTGACGTGTTATGACTCATTTTACAGTGGTAATGGTAGCTTGTTATCAATAGTATAAAATACACATTTAGGGCGTAAATAATTTGGTATGGCAGTTACACACTCATTTTTAAACGAAACTTTAAAGGTGTAGGAGTAGCCTTTACCTATACAGGATAAACAGGAATACTGAAAGTATTAGTGTAAGAACGGGTTTACGTGAACAGTAATACGAGAAGTAATTGCTTAGAAACGGTTTTCGCAAAAAAAGGAATACTTTACCTATTTTTGAATGGTACCTATATATTTTTAACGGTACACATTATAGGTACCATTCAAAAATAGGTACTCACCATTTTTCTAGTGTGTACCTTGGATGTTTCTATTTGAATTATTAGAGAAGAAAAACCAGGACTTTGATTATGACAAAGAATAATACCTGTAGAACGGCGTCCGTTCTTATCCAAACATTCCTGAAGACGTTGTGAGAAGTTGATGGTGTGCAAAGAAAGAGATAAACCTGTCTTATCTGCCGTGGAAACTGGAAATGACGATGGTGATTGAAGAATGACATTATCTGTTCATAATTGCTGTTATTTGTAGCATCGGGAGTAGCAATGTAATTTGTGAGGCCAGGACGCCTCATTTGGTTGAGAGTGGCCTCCTCGGTCACCGAACCTGACACCATGTGACTATGCTTTTATGGGGCTACCTAAAAGCTGGTTTATATATCAACACAACACGTACATTTGAAGCCCTGAATGAGACAATAACTATCTAAACGTTATATTGTTTGAAGCCCTGAGAGGTAGGGGTAAAAATGGCAAGGATAACTTCTCACAGCATCTACAGGACAAAAACAGATGATATTTTCGTACAGTCCGGGTCCTTTGTCTGCCGGCAAAGGGCCACTAGAGTTCAATACTAACCGTTCAAAAACATCGACCATTTTTCAAAACTTTCTAATATTTCTCAGAAAAACGTGAACCTATAGAACTGAAAATTACACATATTTTATGCTCTTTGTTTGCACTATCAACGTAAATCTACTCATTCAGAATATAAAATGGAATGAAATTAGAATCAGACTTGACTTGTAAATAGTGTTCCCTTTTCATTTCAAACACAGTTACTTTCAAACTAACAATCAGAAATTGATGAAACTTTGATAATATCATGAGAATCGTTTAAGGATACCAATTTTTCAATTGAAATTGGTCCAAGATCTCTTGTAAAAGAGGCACTTGAGCCGAGAAATTTAGAACTTGAAATTTTCATGACATTAAAAAGTTACTGATGGAGAAAATTTCTTGTTTTTGATTATTCGTGTATACATATTGCATATGAAATGTAGAGAATTGATTGAATTTAGTTAAAAAATCGAACCGTCAGTATTTGTACTGAATTTCTGCGGAGCGTTAAACTTACGCGCGCACCTATCACGCTGAAAAAGTTGCAGTAAGCTGTGTACTTGTGAAGGGATGTTCCTTGGTCTATATGGCTGTGTAGGGAGCATCGTTCATTTAGGGATGGTCGATGGCATGGAACCATGGCAACCCAGGCAAAACAATTAATTTTGTGTTGCATTTAAAAATGAGCGTGTAACTGCTAATCTGTGTCAGTGTATCTGAGCAAACCCTGTACAATAGTAATAATCAAGAGCTCACCAGGCAAGAAGAGCTGCTCAAAGTGGATAGGATGGAATCCAGAATGTTTGAATTGATGAGTGTGAGCTGCAACGATTGGACACTGAGTGACGACATGGTGAGTAAGCATCTCACTGTCCTCACCACATGGATTATAAGCTTCAATTCATCACCACCAATTTTCTCTGTTTTCAACGATTCCTTCAATATTTTGTCAAAAGATTCTTTGTACAGTTCAATCACAGTTGAGATTTCTATTTGACGCTGAAAAAATAAAAACATGTCAAAACAACAATATAAGACAATAAAATAACATTAAACAATAAACAATATAAGACAATGAATTATTAAGTGAAACTCAATAGAATTGGTCATATTTCTATTAAGTAGAATAAACAATATTTCAATGAAATATTCTATGATTTTCTACCATCAGCCTCATTGCACTTTTTAACATTCACTTAATTGCTTGTTTCATATAAATTAAATTAAGTCCTATAATTTATGAGGAATATTGTCATGACAAAAATAAATCACTCTAGAATGTGTTTAATGATGAGAACAAATACAATATTTAGGAGGAGAAACAGGCAATTTTATAAATACTCTTACTTGAAGCCTGTCTAGACACTCAAGTTTATTGTCCCTTAAAACATATAAACCTAACATATCTAAACCAAAACTAAATCCCATGAAAATGAAGATAGAAAAGATATATTATAATTGTTATTTTAGATTTGTATTTAGCATCCTCCGTATTAATGGAAATGTTTCTAAAGTGATGAAAAATAATCCAAATTGAAGATTAGTTTTTGATTTTATGATCACATAAGTTCCACGTCAAGTTTGAGCGTCTGGACCGGCATTCAGACAAAGCCACATCTAGATACCAATACTGTTCTAGTGAAATTTATTTATTCCATGTTGTACAATCATAACTTTTTAAATGGCCCAACAGTTTTATCCCCAAAACCATTCCTATTCCAACTTATCCCCCCCCTACACACAGATTGATAGTCTAGTAGGGGGATTCCAAAATATGTTGTATATTGTATTTCATATTCGTGTATTATGTTTTTTTGGTAATAAATTGAATTTATACAACATTCCGAATCTAGGTTATGTATCAACTTTTTGATGAGGGCTACTCTTATTACTTTATCAACAAATACAAAATCTAAGTAGCATTATTAACTATTTCTAATTACAACATGTTTCAACATGAATGCCATTTACAAGTGAGTGAATGAAATATATATTTACAAACATTTATACATCAACGCTGCAAAAAAAACATGTTGAAAATGTTTTTGAATAATTATTTTATTCACTCAATTGAAAATGGCATTAATGTTGAAACATGTTGTGAATAAACATTTTCAAAAGGGGTACTTGGATTTTTTATTTCTTGATGCTAGGTACTATGGGTCACATAAATTCACTTCAAACAGTCAGCATTGATTGAATGGAAGCAATGATGTCAAAGTATTTATATGTTAATTAATGTTGACATTTTGAAGTGAATTTGATTAAGAATGTTATTGAAAAGCAAGAAACTGGTTTGAATGGTGCAAATGACTGACTTGAGGAGGTGGAGTGGACTGGAGCACCCGGACCATGGCAGAGAAGGCTCGTAGGGCGACTACACGGACATCCACGATGATGGACGAGTCAGAGATCACGCTCATTATGAGACTGGCTGTGGCTGGGCAAACACTGCGCAGAGCGTTGTGCTGCAAACAACACCCATTTTATTAATCATGTAAAAGCAAAATAATCCTCAAATCCTAGAAAAATATTTTTTGGAAAGCAATACCTTTACCTTTCCATAACTATTAAAGTGGTAGGGCAAGGAAAGTGATAAAGGCAGTCATTCTATTCTACTGTGAATAAATGGATTGATTATTTTTTTAAAAAACTGTACTTCCTGATTTTATGAATCATCAATTCCTGATCTTTCAACATTAATATATGTTTGATATTCTAAAAACATAAGATGATATTATTCAGATGAATCTTCTAATAGTATTAGATTCAAAATTCAGTTTACAAAGATAAAAAAACAAAAGTTTTTTCGAAGGGAAAAAACAAACCGATATAAAGATGATATTAGTGGATTTGAAAGATTATAATTCAACTAATTAATAAATATTATAATTAATTATATTATAATATTAGAATTAATAAAACATTATAATAAATATTGAAAGACATTAGCTGATACCGTCATATTGAGTCAGTTTGGATGAGGTTTGCGCTAAAATGAAGTTTAGAATTCCTGTATCAGGTTTTATTTGTATTTGAGAAAAGTTGAATAAAAAAAGAGAAGTAACATTAATCGACAGGCTCATTTAAATACTACTAGAATTTTACCGTCTCAATTTCCCCATCAAATCTAAAAAACCTCTAGTCTCTGTGCTTGTCAGTGCTATACCAGCACGAAACATGTCGCCACTATAAAACGTGAATGTTAATATTTTTTCACAAAAAAGTTTATTATAACTTCATAACTTATAATATAAGTTAGAGGTTAAATATATTATTTAAGATTATTATTCAGAAAAAAGTGTATAGGTAACTATAGGTCATTATTATTATTATTATATTATATATATTATTATATTTATTCCCTGGAATGGAGTAAAAATATTATTTATAAAATTATTGAAGAATGAAGAGCACTCATGACATTTGATCAAGAAAGGACATAAAGGCTTTCATCATTCGTAGGCGTAAATAGGTAGCACTACCTGATATCCTAATGTTGAGGGCGTCACATATCATTCTCAGGAAGAAAATGCTACCGTGCAATATTTAAATGGCATGCAGAACAGGAGATAATTTTCTGCTGAGAATGATGCCAATATGAGCCTTAGGCTTATGCAAGAGTATTGGGAGCTATATATGAGATGAGTGTACATAAAATTTTCGGTTTCTGTTAAATGCTTCGCACATTGAACTTTTAGGAAGTTGAAAGTCTGTTAAGTAGATAAACAACTGTGATTATACTCAAAGAAAAGAGCAAGATTTGATTTTATTTCAATTCTTATATTTTTCTCCAGCTACACATACAGTAAATACAGTACAATATTCTATCCTCAATCTTCTACTCTAAAACAAATAGATTAGATGACTGATTTTCACATAAATTTCAAAAAAGACTAAAAACAAAAAACTGGAAAGATTTTCAAGTAAAGGTTAGGTACCACCAGACATAAGGAAACCCCATAAGAAAATGTCCAAAAATAAAAAGTTGTAATAGGAGACTAATATGATCTAAGAAGCACTGTAGTTACTACGAATGAGAATTAAAGAAAACCTAAAAAGTAAGAAAAGTGTAGAAAAAGCATGAGCATGAGAAGAGATTATGTAAAACTAAAAGAAATTCTTGAAAGAAGGCTAAGAAAAAGAAATTTATTTCAAATAAAATTCGCATATATAAAGACAAGATAAAAAAATAGAATTTAGTGAGCAGCCCCTGTCACTCCGAATCACGAGAGATTCATTTCATGAAATACATTATTTTATACAAATGTTACTTATAAATCAATAGATCATCCCAAAGTTCCAAGTCGTCAATAAGATACTGTTTCAAAAACAATATCCAAATTATGATACTGTAACTATGATCGTATGCATGTACAAATTATGATGATCGTATGCATGTTCATTGTAGGTATTCATTTTCAATTATTTCTATAAATGCACTTTCTGGAGAACTTGAACATGAACTTTTTCCTTTTCTCTCATGCTTCAATTCATGCATTTATTATTACAGAATCCATGAGTTCTCATAATTGCTTTTCCTGTTAATTAGTAATACAAATAAATAATAAGAAAAAGAAACAGATAATGAGCATGCGAAAAATGTATGATAAACAACCATGCTGATTTGGAGGGGTTGCAACTAATTAGTTGATGCTACAGGACTGACTCACCCCCTCTGCCTTGTGGGGCTCTTTATGACTCTGACTCTCACCATCATCTTCACTGCTCAGAAATTGCAGAGAGCTCTGCAAAAAACACCATCGCTTTCCAATATTCTAAACCATTCACTCCCAATACATGAAATTATTTGCCAAGCCACAAAAATTCGTTAAACAAATCACTACTACCTTCAATGTTAGTTTTTTGTTAGATATCTCTACTATCGAAGTTGGATCGTGAACCTTGAAACAGGTCTTAGCTGGAAAAGTGAATCAGGACTATGGAGAATATTAGAGTACTCCAGTTTTCATCGCCAAAAATAATAAGAAAATATGAGTTTAAGGTTTCTTGAAAAACTTACAAAAATTCATATAATTCTCTATTTTTATGAAGACTTTTACAGATCTTAAAGTTGAGCTTGTAACGAGACTGATGGCGCCTGCTCACACACATCATAAGTAAGGAGAAATTTTAATCTTTGGTTTCATTTTTTTTTTGTATGTAGATGTTTCAAGAATAAAAATCCATTATTTAGTTTGATTTGCAAAAATGATCACAATTAGAATGTATGTTAAGTAATAATCATACTGAATTAATAGTTCACTACTTATTTTGTATTAGTTTCGTATTTTAGCGCCACACAATATAATTATTATTTTAATAAGTCATCGTAATCTTCTCATAGTACGCCTGCGCGGTGCTATCTCTCCCGGGGCTCTAGTCGCATACCTCTGCCCGGGGTAAGCTAGGCCTAGTACGAGTCTCTTGCTCGCCTCTGCTAGATGGAGTCGGTCACACCCTACCTCTTGTAAATGCTTCGTTCAAACCTCTCCCCCAAAGTCGCTACTCAGTATTTTCTTTTTTGTTAAAAAACTCATTTAGTTAAACCTCGTTATTTTCGTTTACACCTCAAGACAAGTGTTACCAGTGAAAGTGTCCAGTGCTCGTGAACTATGCGTATTCTTTCCATTTCCATGGACGCGAATAATTCAGGTAACTCATCGAAAGCCATCGAACTTCAACAATGACTTAAGGTACTGTGAACTATTATTATTATTTTATGCTTAATTTTTAATATTCCTTTGTTTTATTCTATCTCTCATTGCTTGAACTGATGTCAAGCTGGTCCTTCGGAAATTTAATTCATAGTTTTACTATTCAAATCATTATACTGTGCTCTAGAAACATTATTCCTTTTTCGTCCTCAAACCCAATAACAAACAATGTATGCAAAATGTAGTTTGTTTAAACGAAACCGTAGATACTTGGTATTGTTGGTATCAGATACAAATCTGAAAATATAATCAATTATGACCTCTTGAATTAAGCTCCAACAGCGAAGATGATCAATAAAAAACCTATAACTCTCTGTAAAGTTCTCAATTATTCAAGCATTCTACTTCTTCAAACAAAATAAATACAGTACTAACCTACTATGGTCTGATAAACTGCAAAAATCATGAATATTTCCACTATTTAACGAATAAGCGTCAAAAATTGATTTTTTTTTTATTTTGTTGGTAGATATCGGATCTATGTTATGCTTGCAAACACTACTTTAGCAGCTTGAAAGTGAATGCTAATTATTAATTGGAAAACTGAAAATATGTGACTAATGGAAAAATATAGTACTTTATTCTGAATAAACATAATAAAGATTTCTCCTATTATCTATTGAATAATTGGAAGAAAAATCAGTTTCAAGTTAGTTGTTGTTATCCAAACCAAGTACAGTAATTGCAACCAGTAGCCTACATACTGGTGGGAGTGTATAAATGCTACTTATAAGCTTGTATTGATTGAATCCATTCAACTTGATTATAACGGTTCTTACACAATTAGTAGCCACCACCTATGAAGCGTTCTCGATTCCAACCACCATCACAATAAATATTCAACCCTTATTTGACAATAATAACCAAGGGATAATATCGATAAGCATATATTTCTAGCACTCACCTCGGCTCCAGAAACAATGGCACCCAAAACATTTAGAAGTTCAATACTCAGTTCAGGATATTTCTTAGCAAGGTCGGTTTGAAAACAATCTGAAATACAAATTCAATAATCATTAAGAATGAAGAATTTGGCAACTATTTACTAGAAGCATTGAGAATTCAATTCTGTTTCACGATTTTCACTGGATCTAATACACAACTCTAAGGCCCATATAAGACGGAACGAATAAAAGTGGAATACAATAATAAGGAGTGGAGGACTCGGAAATTTTAGATTGGTTTAAACTTTAAAGCTGATAGTTCAAGCTTCAAGACTGAATCAAGTTTTTATCGAGTTGTAAACCGATACAGAGTATCATAGTAGTTTTTAAATAAAAAGTTTGAATGCAAAAATTGGTAGGTAAATGTAGAAATTATGAAACAAATTTTTATGACTCAATGCTAACTGAATTCAAGTAAATACTGTACTGGACAGTTATATGCCCATTCAAGACTCCATTGGTCAATTTGTATAGTTGCTTTGATTAGAAAAATATGGTGACATTTATTTCATCTAGATTTCAGTTCATCTATTATAATCAGCTGTTTGCTCAAGGTTTGGATAACTGGAATCTATAGGAACTGATACCTTCCCAATAAATGCTTGTTAACTTAGTAGTTGTTTTTCAATTACAACCAGAACCAAATAATTTATTGCGATTTCTACTTTTAGTTAAACATTCTGTAAGTTTTTATAAATTTTCAAGAATGTACGTGCGACTATGGCAAGGTCCACGTTATAATGGTAGCATTTGAGCAACACTGGTGTTGCTATCCTTGTCTATCATTTGACAAAGCAGATATCGCTGCCCTTTTCTAACTTGGCAACGCTGCCAACAAGCCTGTAAACATGTCCGAACCATCTCAGTCTCTGTGCCTTTGTAAAGCGTACTATACTACAACCTCTTATTGATGTTTCAAGTAAATATTCAAAGATTAATTAATTAAATTCAAAAACTGCAATTTTCTTGTTTCTTCTTGAGTTTTCATACTTCTCGATCTGTTGGTTGATAATTGGACCCCATTGGTTGGCCATGGACCCCATATCCATCGCACAGGAAGGATCAAATACAGGGATGAACTAGATCCCTCAGTGCCTTTAAATTCAGTCTCTAAAAGTCATGTAAATGGTGTTGTGAACATTTTTTACTGAATTATATTTACTAATTAACCACCCAATAATGTTTAAATGAATATAAATAATAATCATACCATAGATGAAAGGAATAACTTCAACGTGCAGAAGAGCAGGCTGGAAGGTGAGTGTTTCGAGCGGGACTTTGGTGGTCGGCGAGAAGTGTCTCCATGTGAAATATGGATCGTACAAGCATTCCAGCAAATGGCACAGGCTCAAGCAGTAAGTTCTTCCTTCAGTTTCAAATTCGCAGTTACCACAAACAATCTAGGAAACAAATATGTAAAACATTTCTAAATAATACCAAGCTCTCTGTAATGATACAGAAGCTGATGACAAGATGTTTCTCAATTTGAGAAAAGCAGAGAGCAAAAAGATGAGAGTTGAAAAATAGTAAGAAACATACTGTATGAAGAATTTTATGATAGGAATATTAAGGTATACAAATTTATAAATTATATTATGGATTTCTGTAGTGGACTTACTACAACAAGAATAGGATTTGGAATTTCAATGCACTTTGTTAAAATGAAAATTAAAAATTCAATTTTTGTCCATCAAAAACATACATGTAGGCCTAACATATAACTATTAAAATGTCGAAAATCCAATCATAGATTCAAGATTCAAGATTAATTTATTGTCAGAACACTTTAACAAAAATGCAAGACAAAGTCAACAATTAAATAAAAAAATCTAAAATATAACAATAAACATTAATAGTCATCACAGTCACATCGTAATATATACAAAAGAAGACAAAGATAAGCAAATTCTATATAATATAATAAACATTTTTAAAACAGTTATATCACAGTTAAGAAAATACACAGACATCACCACAAATCCTCATAACCATATGGACAGCAGTCAATTAGAATCTTTTTAACGGAAAACTTAAAACTATTAATATCACATTCTTTAATATTAGCAGGCAGTTTATTAAATAACCTCTTTCCAAATTCAACAAAACTTTTCAAAGTTAAACGGTAATTGCACTGTGATAATCTAAGTGCTTCTGCTTGTCTTGTAAAATGATTGTGAATATTACTATTTATGGGTAAGATGGAAAGATTTTTTCTGGTATACATCAGACATTCAAACACATACAAAGCATAAACAGTCATAATATTAAGTTTTTTAAACAGAGGTCGACAATGTGCTCTACTATCTACTTTACAAATGATCCTTATGGCCCTTTTTTGTACAACAAAAAGTTTCTTCATATTGGTATCTCTCCCCCATGCCAAAATACCATACAACAGGTGTGACTGAATGTAAGCATAATATACAGCTACCAACACATCAATGCTAACAATATTTCTTAATCTACATAACATAAAAATGCCTCTAGATATTTTCTTACTCAATGAAAAAATATGATTTTCCCATTTCTTATTACTCTGCAATGTGATGCCAAGAAATTTGACATAACTAATATCTGTCTTACAACCAAAGTCAAAATCTAACAACTGGGTCTTATCTTTATTGAGGCAAAGTTAGCAGCTGTCCAGTCGTCAATAGTTGCATTAATCTGCCCCAATACATTCAAATTGGTAAAAATCTTTTCACACTTAATCTGGACTGCCAGATCATCAGCAAACATAAAAGCCTTAATATCTCCATTACTTATAGCAGCTGGCAAGTCATTAGTATAAATAATGAAGAGTATAGGTCCAAGTGTGGAACCCTGGG
Source organism: Nilaparvata lugens (assembly GCF_014356525.2). Lineage (NCBI taxonomy): Eukaryota > Metazoa > Arthropoda > Insecta > Hemiptera > Delphacidae > Nilaparvata > Nilaparvata lugens. The sequence goes on along the minus strand of NC_052510.1, from coordinate 28,900,807 downwards.
GTACACATGTCTGAACCTTCAAAAAATGAGAAAGAGAACCCTTATAAAAAGAAGCCTGAAATCTATCACTTAAATAGGAAATCATAAGCTTAATAGACACATCATCAAACCCATAAAACTGGAGTTTTTTTATCAAAATCTCATGAGATATGGTGTCAAAAGCCTTTGACATGTCATAAAAACTACTAGAAACTTTGTTCTTACCATCCAGCCAGTTAATACAGTTTTTCATAAATTCAGATATAGCACCTCTTTTAGATCTATATCCAAATTGACTATTTGTGAACAGTGAATTACAACACAACACTTCACATACAAATGGTGCAGCCAATTTCATAAAACATGAATTTAAATAGTAAACATCAAGACAAGCACTATTACTGAGAGATAATATAGAATTATACACCTGCTCAACAGTAATACATGAAAAAGAGAAAGAATTTAATACAGGATTATCTTGTTTGTGAATGGCAAGATAATAAGAAATATCATTTACAGAGGTAGGTACTCTTTGAACAATATTACCAACACTTTCAATAAAGAAATCATTAAAACCACCTGCCTTCAGGCAATCATTTTGTTTACTGTCTTTTAAATCGATCTTGTTCAGATTCTCTTTTACAATAGACCACAATTCTTTGGGTTTATTTTTAGCTGTCAGCACACGATTACAATTGTAATTGAATTTGGCTTCCCTCACAGTCTTCTTGAATATGTTTCTTAATAAATTATACTTATCCTTGTAATGAACCAAACCTGATTGTCTGAATAACTCATACATAAGCAAACAGTCATCCTTTAATTGTCTAATATCATCAGTATACCATTTACAGGTAGGAACAGCTTTTTTCTTGCACATGACATTCTTAACAGGAAAGCATAGCTCAACAGCAGTTAAAAATTTTCTATTGAAAAACATAAATTTATCCTCCAAAGAATCAATAGAATAGATCTCAATCCAATTAATCATACTAATCAGCGATTCGAATAAAGGAATATTTGAATACGTCAATGGCCTAATAATTTTCCTAGAACTCTGAAACTTGTAATTAGAATCATAAGTTACTTTAGAATCCAGATCCAACATAGTATGGAAAATGATGGCAAAATGATCCGAGACTACCATCGGTTCAACTTTTACTGAAATAATTCTATCCCGATGAATAGATGAAGCTATATTATCTATGCATGAACCTAATTCATGTCCAACATAGGCAGGTCTCGTTACTTCATTGACTATCAAATTAAGATTAAAGCTATGTAATAAATTATGCAATATCACAGTATGACTAGATTGAGACAATATGTTTACATTGAAGTCACCACAGAGGAAGACTGATGCATTGGATTTATTCCTGCAATTGAGCAAGTCCAGCATTCTACAAAGAATATCAATAAAGTTTTCAAAATTACTCTCCTCTGGAACTCTGTAAACTTCAATGCAGATAATATTTAGATCATTGATTAAGACTGCAGAAATCTCACACACCCGCTGAACAGACAGATCTATAAGATAGGAGATCTCAGCACCAACAAGACCATCCTTTATAAAAATTGCCGTTCCACCTCTTCGCCCAGAAGGTCTGCAATAAGCACTAGTGCAGTTGTATCCCATCACTGAGAGTTCAGAGAGTTCATGCACTGCCAGCCAATGTTCACAGATACAAAATATATCAACATTATACTTATTCAAAAGACAATAAAGTTCATCCAATTTGTTGATAACGCCTTGAGTATTCCAATGAATTACAACCAAGTTTGATTTTTTACTCTCATTTAAATTTACTTCACAGTTACTATTTGACTGACTAAGAGAACCATCAACTAAGTATTGACTATTCTTTGGGTGGTCTTCAAGTTTAAACTGTTGTTGCCACTTTGCTTCCTTGCAAAATATTTTGCAATGTAGGTATTTTTTGTATAGTCCAGTATTAGTATAGTACAGTATTAGTATAGTCCAGTAAAACTCTTTTGTTATAATGTCAAACATTACAAAACATTTTCTGTGTGGAAACAAAGATTCATTAATCATTGCAAATGAACAAGGTTAAAGCGGAATACCGTTATCAAAACAAGAAAAAAATAGCATAACAAAATTAACGTCTGCAAGATTATTCAAAATAATCTCCATTAAATATTCACCATTTTTGTATAAAACCTCCTTCAAACTCAATTGAATACCTTCCAGGAATTGGAAAACATCTTTGGTAAATATGAAACACTAACTTATGCTGTAACCCCAACGCTTAAATTAATGTACAGTCGGTTCTATTTTCAGTGACAACAAAAATGAAGTTACTCAGTTTTGGAGAGGAAATGGGGATACATGCAGATCGAACTGAATAATAATAATATCGAGTGACTTGGCTGGCTCAGGTCTGGTGTCAGAGTTTTCAGGTCGTAACTGATCAATTTCAGGGCCTCTGACTCTGACATGACCTAACGACTGCTTTTTAGGCAGCCGGGACCGATTGCTTAACTGAAGAAGAAATTTAAAGTGAAGGAAAACTTGGGAAGCAATATAATAACAAGTTCTACACAATATTATAATCCTTCCATAGTTTATAAAAACCATAAAATATTAATTCTAGAAAATATTAATTCTAGAAAATATTATTTCTCTATCCACTGAACGAGGAAACATTTTGAGAGTAAAATAACACAATAGAACGACTACTTTTCAATGTAGTCGTTGATACACGCTCACCTTCTGGATTATTGATGACGCAATAGATATACAGAGTCCAATGTAATCGCAAGATGCAATGAGAGGTATGTTGTCCAGGTTTCTACTAATAGAAATCAAACATCTCACCAGCAGATCAACTTCACCTAATCCGTCAGATTTCAGAACACCCTGGAAATTTAAAAATATGGAGTTTTAATTCATAAGAATTGGTTACAGATAATTTAGTTCAAAATTAACAATGATAGGTAACTATATTCCTATTTGTATAGGTCTAACTTTGTTTGCTAATCTCAGCAGCATTTATACATTTGGACAAGTATTGGCTAAGTTTATTTTGGCAAGACTGTTCGTCCCCCATTATTGGAATTAACTTGACTTGAACAGTTTCTTACAATTTTTTATAAATATGATAGCAGCAACCAAGTTCCATAATTAATATAATTTCCAACTATTTATTGTTTCTTTTAAGTTAGCTTTAACTTTTTTAAGTCAATAGTAATTGAATTTGTTTGATCACAGCTACCACATACCTTCTCAGTGTTATCGTTTGCGATGTAAATGAACTTTCCAATAGCAGGTAAAAGTTCCTCGGGTAATCTTGTCAGATGAGGACCAGTATCTGGTTTAACATTAGTCCAATTTGGTAGCGACTCCAAATTATTCCAATCAAGCTGTAGCTGGGCTTCCCAGATTGACACAAAGCCTCTCACAAAATGTCTGAAATATCCTTCCTCGTTCTGAAATGCAATGAAGATAAACAGTGAGAAATAAGAATGTTGGTGAATATTGAACAACATTTTTTCTATTATTTAATTTTCAAAACTAATACCACACCATTTTGAAACCCATTTTTTCAGAATAATTTTATATATCCACCCAGAGATAAAAAACAATTTTGGTAAAGAAGATCCACAACCTCTGCCCTTTCATTTCAGGTTGAGACCATACATCAGGCTTTAGAGAGTCGTGATTCGAGAGTGATCCTGATACTGTTTGACCTATCAAAGGCATTTGATTGTGTGCCGCATGATGTCCTGCTCAAGAAGCTTACAAGGTAAGGAGTAGGCCCACAGGGTCATGCATTGAGAATGGTTGAGTTATTTAATTGATCGTCGGCAGGTTGTTAGCATGATAGATCCTCCTGACGGCTCTTTGCCATGGAGTATATGCAAGCGTGACTATTTTAGATTTATTGTATAAGTGTAATGCAATTACATTCAATAAAATCATTTATTAATTTGTTTTTTTAGCATGACAGGTTTCCGAAGAGAAAGTTGTAAAATATGGTGCCCCACAGCCCACAGGGCTCTGTGTTGGATTCCCCTGCTGTTTATCATCATGATAATGTCTTGGTTCAAGCTTCATACAACACTTGTTGGAGCCCAGTACAAAACTCTCAACTTTTTGAGGAGGCAAAAGAATGTTTCTATGCTAACAGGCTGTTGATAAATGAGATGGGAAAGCAGAAGCTGATGTACTCTTGATAAAGATGATATGAATGTTGCACCAGTAAAGCTGCGTTTACACCAAAGTTAATAACAAAATGTTATAGCTTAATCCTTATAGATTCTATCAGATTGAACATATCTTATGATACACATGATAAACATAAGTGTTTACAAGTACCGTTCAATCTAATAGAATCTATAAGGATTAAGTTATTAACATTTTGTTAATAACTTTGGTGTAAACCCAGCTTACATTTTGTTAATAACTTTGGTGTAAACCCAGCTTACATTTTGTTAATAACTTTGTGTAAACCCAGCTACATTTTGTTAATAACTTGGTGTAAACCCAGCTTACATTTTGTTAATAACTTTGTGTAAACCCAGCTTACATTTTGTTAATAACTTTGGTGTAAACCAGCTTACATTTTGTTAATAACTTTGGTGTAAACCCAGCTTACATTTTGTTAATAACTTTGGTGTAAACCCAGCTTACATTTTGTTAATAACTTTGGTGTAAACCCAGCTTACATTTTGTTAATAACTTTGGTGTAAACCCAGCTTACATTTTGTTAATAACTTTGGTGTAAACCCAGCTTACATTTTGTTAATAACTTTGGTGTAAACCCGCTTACATTTTGTTAATAACTTTGGTGTAAACCCAGCTTACATTTTGTTAATAACTTTGGTGTAAACCCAGCTTACATTTTGTTAATAACTTGGTGTAAACCCAGCTTACATTTTGTTAATAACTTTGGTGTAAACCCAGCTTACATTTTGTTAATAACTTTGGTGTAAACCCAGCTTACATTTTGTTAATAACTTTGGTGTAAACCCAGCTTACATTTTGTTAATAACTTTGGTGTAAACCCAGCTTACATTTTGTTAATAACTTTGGTGTAAACCCAGCTTTACTCTGCTGTGCTCAAGTATTGATAATCAACGTAGCTGATAGCAGCACTTATTCAGAGTAGCCAAGAAGCTATCAAAAGTATTTTATCTCATCAGAAAAATGAGAAATCAGATTGGAATTCAGCACCTTTCATTGTTGTATCATTCAGTATTCAACAGCCACATTGTAAAGTTGTGAAGAATATAAAATATAAATAAAAAATATTAGTAATAACTCTTTAGCGAATGTGTTCTTAAGTGAGTTTTTATTTCAATTACTATAACAAACTCAACTCTTTAGGACAGCTAATAATATTATAAATACAACATAAATGCTTAACACTACACACATCCAATATGGCATCCTGCTCTGGGGTCACTCGGCTTACGTGAAGGAAAACCTACTGCTGCAGAAAAAAGGTCTTAAATCAATAAGTTTAGTAATTTCAATGACCACTGTGACCCAAGTTCTGTCGTATGGGCCTACATACCGCCTTTAGGCAATATATTGTGACATTTCTCCCATAGTTAGTTAAATCTCACCACGAATCCTTCACAGAAAGAGGACAAATTCACGATACCAGAGGAAGAGCTAATATGAACATACCCCGTTGTCGACTTCCTAAAGTGACAGACAGCATTGGCAATGAAGCTGTTTAATCGTTTGCCTTCTTCGCTTACACTGCTCGGAGCACGGTTCAGTAGCCTACCTTCAAGAATGTAATAACTCAGTGGCTGATTGAGAGGAGCTATTATAATCTAAACTTTTATGAGCACTCAAAGTTAAAAAAATACTTTGAACGCTCATAAAACGTTCAAGAACGAAAAAAAGGAACAAATTATATGATACTTATTGAAAATGTCTGCCTCTTCCCAACCATATCCTTAGAATAAGATTTTGACTGTTAGTTTTCTAGTTACTGACGTTTTTCAAAAATCTATATCTTAACTTAGATATCGAAAACTAAGAACGGTATAAGAAAATTTTACTGAGCATTTTTGGTTGCTAATTTCATGTAGAATCTATAGTCTTCGACTATTACCGGTACCGCTTATCACACATCGTTTATGGGACAGCCTGTATACTTTGATGTCTCAAATAGGCTATAAGATAATCCTATATTTCTAATACTATTTCTATTATTGAATTATTAAGATTTATGGTGTTGTAGGCCTATAGTTCAAAAGGTACATTAATTCTATTTAAGTTTCATAAAGATTGAATGTTAAATTATGCTCATCAATATTTATATTTATTTATTTAGTTTTCAACAATACCGTATGTTAATACTAAAAACAAAGTATTATTCTTGTCACATCCATATTTATTCTATAAAAGTTATTAAAAAATATGGATGTGACAAAAATAAAACTTGTTTTTTCAATTATGGAGAAATGCCACAATATTAATTCCTATTCAACAAATTTTATTAATATGTTAATAGTGTGGTAAAATTTCACAGAGCTCTGGTAAGGGATTAATTAAAGTAAAAATAAGGACAAAAAGCTAAAGATCGCCAATCGCCATCATAAGTTCTGGTGGTCATACTCATCTACCTGTACAACAAAATGTTAACCTTCAAATTAACACTGAACTTGAGTGATAAGAGCTCACCTTTGTTGTATATTGCACCCATGATGAATAAATGTCCTTTTTAGTTTCCATTGAAATTTTTGATTCCATAATGGAAACTAATTGAAGGCTGAGAATTAATCCGCGATAATCACATATTTACACGACGAAATAAAACGCGATCGGTACACAAACGCGAAACTGTCAAAACGACAAACCGCACTCACTCACACACCGAAATTGACACTGACATAGATAAACACAATTAAACAGCTGATACAAAGCGACAGCGACACAAAACTATGCCTTTACAATATTACAGAATAATTATTGTTTTAAAAAAAGATTATACAATAATTTTGAATCATGCTCGTTTATTGTTTTTTATTTAAATCGATATTTTTTTATGATTTTTAAATGTATAATATTTATCAAACCCAGATTGACTAAAACATGTCGCGCGAGCGCCATATTTGATTTCAAAAATACATCCTTTCGATGCGCTCTGTCAAGTTTAAAAAATTAAATGACAATGATTATGATTTTGTTATATAGAATAGAATATAGAATAGAATAGAATAAGTTTTAATGTAACCGCTTCTGAGGTCTTCAGAAGCATTACCTCCGTCACAATGTACAGCAAATGTCACACATACAATACAATAATTGGAAAGATACTATTCTAAAAGAACTACAATATCATGATATATTAATATCATGTCCAAACAAAGAAAGATATTATATATATATATATATATAGATATATATATATATATATATATATATATATATATATATATATATATATATATATATATATTATATATATATATATATATATATATATAAGATATTCTTGTCTTGAAATATAATGCAGTCAAACAAATAAAAACGAACAAACATAAATGAAAAGTAGAAGTAGTTGATACAGTATTTACTTAATGTAGGTACCTCAACATAATATGAATAATTTTACAAAGTCCTAGCCAGTTCATAGAACTCCTGGAAAGTGTAAATGGGGTTACTGATTAGGAATATCTTCAGCCTCTGCTTGAAAACTAGATTTGGCAAACCTCTAAATTGTTCAGAGAGCATATTAAAAAGCTTCACACCAATGAATAGAAATGTTTTTTGCGTGCTAGAATACTCGTAGCGGCTGGTGATCAAATTATTCCTGCCTCTAGTCTGATGCTCATGGGATACTCCCTGCTCAACAAAACCTTTCAAATTCTCCTTCACATGGGTCAGACACTGAATAACAAAAATAGAGGGAAATGTCAGTATTTCTAATTCTTTGAAGCTCTCTTTGCATTGAGCGCATTTTGGCAGACCACAAATAAGCCTGATTGCCTTTCTTTGAATACGAAATAGTTTTGAGCTATATGCCTTTGACCCCCACAGTACAGCACCATAAGACAGGTTTGACTGAATGTGAGCAAAGTAAACTACCTTTAGAACATCAACACTGACACAAGTCCTTAACTTTCTTAATATAAATATTCCTCTATTAAGCTTTCCAGCGGTTTTATCAATGTGCCTTGACCAACTCAAACAGTTGTCCAGAGTGAATTCCAGAAATTTGGCTTCCTTTTCCGCATCTACCACCAGCAGTCTCCTATTATAAGTGAATCTCAAATCTTGAACCTTGTTGGAGTTCACGCACAGCAAGTTTGAGTTGCATCACCTCTCAATTGACTGAGTCACCTCTTGTGCAGCAGCATTCAGGGAAGCCTCTGTTGGCGTGCTCAGAAACACACAAAGATCATCAGCAAAAAGATAACTCTTAGCTGGAGGGTCAACTATAGTTGGAAGGTCATTAATGTAGATTAGGAATAGTATTGGACCTAATATTGACCCCTGAGGAACCCCATGAGAGACAGGCAAGTACTGAGATTCTGATCCATTGAATGCAACTTTCTGAAAACGATTGCTGAGATATGATTCAATCATCCTTATGGATCTGGACTGAAACCCATAGAATAAGAGTTTATCTAGTAGGAGTTTGTGAGAAACCGTGTCAAAAGCTTTCGACAAATCAAATAACTTAGCCTGAGTGAAGCACTTATTCTCTAAGGAGTCCAAGCAATCCCTATAGAGATCCTCAGCAGCTCTAATTGTGTTTCTCCCCACTCTGTACCCAAACTGAGAGTTACTAAAAAGACTATTAATCTCAAAGTAGTTTACTATTTGCATATTCAAAACACTCTCAAGAACTTTGGACACAGTGGTGGTTATATTTATCGGCCTGAAGTTATTTAAGTCAGATTTGCAACCTTTTTTATGGACAGGTAAGACTTTACTCAATTTTAAAGTCTGTGGAAAAACACCATCAATAATTGAGCTATTCACTAAATTTATCAAAGGATCTATAATATAATCACAACCCATTTTCAGCATTTTTGGACTTATATCATATACATCTGTGATATTGCTGGCTTTCATTTTCCCAAGAACACGAATAACATCATCTTTTTCAATCAATTCAAATTCAAACTTAGAAGAGGGTTTACAGTAACCAGAATTAAAAAAATCAATTGGACTACTTGTTGAATTCCTACTTTCAACCTCAGCAACAACTTTACTAATATTTTTTATGAAGAATTCATTGAACTGGTCTGAACTTAATGGACTATTATTGTTTTTCACCAACACTGATTTACTAGACTGTTTTTTAATTACATCCCAGATTGCCTTGCTTTTGTTCTTTGATTCAGAAATTATCTTGTCATTCTTATTTCTTCTGATAGTCTCTAGTTTGTCCCTAAACTCTTTTTTGTTTCTCTTATATTGTATTTTTATGTCATTATTACCAGTAGCAAGGTAAGCGCTGTACAACAGATCACAGGTGTTCTTTATAGCGAGCAGTTCTAGATTGTAAACCTTACTGGGTTTGGGAGCAGTTGATTTAATTTCAAGTATTTTCAATGGAAAAGCTGTATCTACTATTTTTTTCAATGTATCTAGAAAGAATGACGTTTTCAATTCTAAATTATTTTCTACATACAAACTAGTCCAATTCATTTCAAATAAAATATTTTGGAAAACTGAAATGTTATTATCGTTTATGTGCCGTATTGTCTTCGTTTCATTAATATTTCCTTTCGTCTGTTTAGTGGAGAGAGTATTCCTGATAACCAGACCCCAATGGTCAGAAAACCATGTTCTCACAACATCACATGTAAATGAATTCTCAGGAATTGTAGTTACAATGTTATCAATACATGTCCCTCCATTTAATACACTGGGCCTAGTTATACTATTGAAACCCACCCTGAGACCAAATGAAACTAGAAGCTCTTTAAACCCTTGTGAAGTTGTGCTCCTTGTAGGGTTATCTCTTATGATAGAGCCCCACGTTATGAAGCTATTATGTAAAGTGGTAAACCTTTGCCAATCCTTTACAGATGATACAATGTTATTAGTATTTATAAGAGCAGTTGTTAAATTCCCTCTTTTGCGAATAAATTCACAAAAAATTAAGGCCGTCCGGCTCGCAAAATTACTGGGTTCAAACCTCAGTTCTAGCTCAGTGGTAGATGCATGAATTTTACAAATACAAGTAATCACCATAAGGTTCAATGACCGGTGATTAATAATTCTTACCGCTGCTTCTATGAAGTTCTTGAAGAATACCAGTGAGGAAATTAAAAGAATATTTGATGACTGATTAACAGTAACCATGCACCCACTAGAGAATAATAAAGACCAACTATAGTTGTTTCTAGTTGATTCTTAAAACGCTCGTCGCGAATACAGGTATTCACCAATTTATCCTTCCAAAATTCCTTAGAACTTACAACGCCAGTTCTTGAAGCTCTCTGGATCCTTATATATATAACTGGAACCTTATTAATATAATTTTTCAATATACTTGTTCTGGCAGACTAAAATGATTATCATCAAAGGATGATAAATACTGAGTGCTCTTAATAAGATCAATATTATTTGATTCAATAATTTTATATGCTGCTGAATATTTGTTGGTATTAAAACAGCTCAAACTGTATATCACGAGATGAACTAGGATAAAATAAATTTCTATGATTTGTATGCTGACATAAAACACAAAATATATTCCCATAAAAAAGTGTATATAAAATGCTCGATATATCTATAATTTTTCTTAAATAAATTCTTTCTAAAATCTGAATAATTATCACAAGATTTAATAGCTTTCACAATAGTGAGTTTCAAATTCATAAACACATTATATTTAATACTGATGCTTAGACTTCCAGTCAATACAAATTTCTACAAATAAAAACCTGTTTGGTCTATAGGTTTGATATGATATACTTTGTTCAATTAACAAAATTATAATTAATAAATTATTATTCAAACATGAGATCTCAGGGATTTATATGAATTCGGGCCGTGCGTGGAAGTAAGCCTCCTACATATATCAAATAAATTTATAAAATGTTCTTATGAACTATGTGATATTATTCAACACGTGGTGACTTTTTATTTAATTTAAGTCAATTTGAATAGCGCTTTTAATTAATTCCCCCACTATACGCAGAAAATCTAAAACGAGCTCGTTTGACTTATCACTCACATAAATGAAGTTCTTGACGGTCTCGTGGATTGAATTAATTATTTCCAATAATTAATTAGGTAGGCTCCTTTCGTCTCTGCTGGGCTAGCGCGTGATCCAGATTCTTATAAGTTTCTTTCCGAATTAAAGATATATTTATAGGGAATAGTTACAAATTACGAACTCTTTGACAGCACTGAGTTCACAGATAATTTAACATTTAATACAAATATTTCACATTTAAAAAAGGGTTTGGCTTAATAGTTTTAAAATTTTAAAAAGGAAGAAAGAACCCTAAACTCCATGTGCATCCTCTCAGGTCGAGATCTTAAGCCAGAAGAAGGAGGTTTTCAGAAAAATTTGTCTCTTCCAAGAATAATTCTGTAAGCTACTCTCTGATTGGCCTTCAATTTAATAAACTCAATACAATTGGTCGCCTTGGGAATCAGGGCTTCCTCGACTTTATAATAGAAAAAATTAAATAAAAAAAGTTTTTATACAAATATATGGAGTGTTTATCTTGAATTGATTTCATAAATAATTAATCATAACATACGATTTTAATAGATAATACATTTAGTTTTTTATATGAGTTTTGTATACTCTTGATTTTTCGTGCTTTTTTAGATTATAATAAATATTTATACAGAAATAATAGTTGTTCGTATTTCTACACATCAACTTCCTTTAGTATACATAATATATCCTTTGTGAGTAAATTTTATATAGTTCAACCTGTTATACTGGTTGACCGAATGATCAGCTGATTCGCTCAGCATTGATTCTAATAATTATCGATTTATTCAAGATCGACTAATTCTTTTCAAAAATGTAAACAAATAATTCTAACCTCAATGTTCATGCAAACTTTTATTTTTTATAATCCGCCAATAATAAGTAAGCCGCTTTATAATTTTTTGATCTTGCCAATGGGTTCTCATAGTTATTGAATCATAATTATACATGTTTTCTTATCGTTTTAGATAATACTATTACTCCTAATCGCTAATAATATTCGATTTAAGTTGATTGATCCTTTGACTAGGTCTAACGTTCTTTCCATTTTATAATTCTATTAAAATTCATTGGTTCATTTTAAAATATTTGATGGTACTAAAGTACCACGTGACACAATACGCCCTCTGATTTCTGATATAAAACGACAATTCGAGAATATAATATAATTTTATGATCCTGTTGGTTTTGGATCAGAAATCACACATGTTACAAAGTCTGTTAATAAATCTACTGAGAATTCTGTCTCCTAACAATTCAACAACATATACAATAATAAATAAATTCAACTCAAATACATACGCCTTACATCGGCCAATCTCCTACTACACACAATACACAAATATAAATTATCTCCTCCTCCATACACAATATAAACCTTTTTTCCAATCCACGCTTCGCCCTCAGGCTAGAAGCACATTTGAACGTTAGTGCAAAATCATTGCCAACCTAACAACCTTATAATTCTCTGACTTGCAGAATATAATATTTCTTCTCCCTCGACATAGAATAGTGACTTGTACATTTTGATTTCAATCTCTTGCAGAATTTGGGCTTTACTTTTATACAATGAATATTTTTAAAGGATAATCTTTGGTAAGTTTTATTAAAGAGAACTTCTTATTCATTTGATACATTGAAACTTTGGCTTAATGCTTTTTGGTGGTAACTATGCGGTTTGATCATTTGGCGGATAATTTTGTTTATTTTCTCAATTAGTTTACACATAAATAATAATAATATAATATTTTTATAATATCTCTACATACAATTTACATTTATATGACACTTGAGCCTTTCTTGGGGGTGTCAACTTAGGCGATTTATCAGGCATTGAATACTCGGGTTCTTGTAGTGGACAGCTGGTTTTCGTTGGCTTCTGTTCATCAACTGTCGCCATTTTGATGTCTTCAAGATATACAACAGTATAAGTTGGCTTTTAAATTAGAAGTCATTTATTCACTTGTTTCGTTAGTGAGGATGGTGTTAAAGATGGCTTCTAAATTTTTTATTTCTTTATTTTCAGATGTTGTTATTCGAAGTGGATACTCGTCTGCTAATTAAGTGTATTGTTGGTGTTCGTCTGGTACATATACATAGACAGGTAAGCTAATGACGTTTCATCAAAATATTATTATTTATATCCTTATCGCTTAGTGTCCCGATAATACGGTTTGAGATTAGAGATATTTTCCCACCAAGTTAAATTTGGTTTGCATTCTTCATACAACTGAACTGTATTACGTTCAGTTACGGCTGCTATTTTATATGGTCCAGTATAAATATGAAAGAATTTTCTGGTAGTTTTCTCCAACGCATTGGATAATCTATGGCTTTTTAAAAGTATTTCATCTCCGACGCTGTATTTAAACTGTTTGGATTTATTATTATGATAATGTTTTCGTGAGGTCGCTGACCTTTCTAATCTCTGTTGCACAATGTGACAGATGTCTAGGTTAGGACGAGTTGAAGCATTCGACGGTGGGAAATCTATTAACTTTTCAATAAACATTTGATTTCTTTCTCCGAAAATAACCTCTACTGGTGTATATCCTGTATTTTCATTGATACAATTGTTGAAACATTCTTCCAGGAATGATAAATATCTAACCCAACTTTGATGTTTTTCAGAGCAGTACACCCTCATGAATCGTGAGATTTCTGCCATACGGCACTCCACGGGGTTCGAGCTAGGAGAGTATGCGGAAGTTCGAGATATTTTTATATCAGCCAGGTCAAGTATTCTTTTCCATTGTTTGCTACAAAAATATGATGCATTATCTGAAAGAATGCGCTTAGGTTTTCCTACTTGTGGAGTCCACTTGTTCACTACGCAATTTGCTAGGGCTTCACCTGTTAGTTTACCGATGGGAAAGAACATGGTATATTTGGAGAATGTGCATGTTAATACGAATATATATTTTTTCCCATGTTGTGCTAGGGGTAGAAGACCATAAATGTCTGCTGATACTAATTCCAGTGGGGCGGTCGGCAATATAGGTATCATTGCTCCCCTGACTTGATATTTCAGATGTTTTGTTTTCTGACATAGGTCGCATGCTCTTAATACTTTGACTACCTTTTTGTGCATACCTTTCAAATAACAGGCTTCTTTTAGTGTGCATATCGTTTTTCTTACTCCAAAGTGGCCAATCTCTCATGTGTTTCCTTAATCAATTCCTCCACTATTTCCTTAGGTATTATGATTCTCCAGTTATAACTTTGTGGTGTGGTGCGGTGAAATAGAAATCCACAGTATCGTGTGTACTGTCGCAGGTAGTTGGGCGGTTCAGACGGTCCTTCCTCCAATATTTCTAAAATTTGTGATAGTTTGGGGTCTTCTCTTTGCACGTTCTGAATCCTTCTGGGTGTTAGTGTATTCTTGTAGACTTTAGGTTTGATATTTTCGGGATATGGTATGCTTTCGTCCATTTCCATTGCATAGCATTTCAGGTTTGTGTCGTTACAGTATGTGGCATCTAGTTCTCGGGATAGAAAATCGGCTGTTTGGTTTTGCTTTCCTGGCAAGTGGGTGAGATCGAGATCAAACTCTTGAAGAGCGAGAAACCATCTTGACAGTCTGTTGTGGTTCAATTTAGCTGTTTTAAAAAATGTGAGAGCTTTGTGGTCGGTATTGATATAAATTTTATTTCCCAACAGTAGCGTGCGGTATTTTTTACAGACTTCTACTATACTTAATAACTCCTTTTCTGTAATCAAATAGCGTCTTTGTGCTGGGTTTAGTGTTTTACTAAAAAAGGCTAGTACTCCTTTGTCTCCTTCGGCACTTTTTTGAAATATTTCAGCTCCTATGGCGTAATCTGAGGCGTCTACGTTTATGTAAAATGGCTGGCTCATATCGGGATGACTTAGTACAACTATTTCAAGGAAAGCTTCTTTTAATTCTCGAAATATCTTCTCTTCTGCTTCTGTCCACTTCCACGCTTTGTTGGTAGATAGTACGTGACTTAATTGGGCAGTGTAGTGTGACATGCGGCTGTTGAAACGTCTATAGAATTGAAGAAATCCAATGAATTTCTGTAGTTGCTTTCGGTGAGTTGGTGAAGGGAATTTTCTGATGGCTTCTAATTTACTGCTATCCTGGGAGATGCCATCTGGGGTAATGATATGTCCCAAATATTTGACTTGTTGTGCATAAATTCACATTTTGATAATTTCAATTTGAGTCCACATCTGATGAGGCGACGAAATACTATATATAGGTGTTGACAATGGTCCTGAATATTTGTTGAAGAAATAATTCCATCATCCACATAGAGTGTACAAAAATCTGTGACATCTTCTCCGACGGCTTGACGAAGGCAACGAATAAATATGGCCATGGCGTTCCTCAGTCCAAAAGCTAGGCGAGTGAAGCGGTAATTTCTTCCATTGAATAAGAATGATAGATAATCTCTTGATTCTGCTGCTATCTGGATCTGCCAATAACCTGCGCTTAGGTCAACTGTAGAATATACATTCTTCCCACTAAAGGTTTGAAGTACTTGTTCTATCTGGTCTGGGCTCTCATGGTCATCTTCCAGAATGTTGTTAAGCGCTCGCGCATCTAGACATAATCTCACGGTGCCGTCTTTCTTAGCAACACAAACAATTGGTAAGCTATATTGAGAGCTTGATGGTTCAATAATCCCCAATTCTAACATTCTGTCTATCTCTGCTATAGCTGCCGGGCGGTATGTAAATGGTATTGGATAAGATTTTCGGTAATAGGCTTCATGAGGTTTGACTTTGAGTCGGCATTCAAAGTCTTTGGCTAGACCTGGTTGTTCTGAGAAGACATCTCTATTCTCAATGAAAACCTTCGCGACACTGTTTTTTGTATCTAAATCCCATTCGGCATAACAGTTTATCCTATCCAATAATTTTTCAAACATTTCTTCAGAGGAAATCTCTTTATCAATCACGCCGTCATCTGTTGTCGTTAAACTCAACACTTCAAAATGCTCCATGGTTTCTTCCATTTCATGAATACCCCAAGTCCTAGGAACGCCTTCCATGTGATATGCAAATTGTACTATCCGATTTTCTCCAGGATGTCTTTTTAAACTGAGAGGTGTAATAATTTCGGTGGTGGTGGTTTCAGGGCTTGCATGGAATTTTAGTGTACGGAAATTCAAACAGGTTCGAAAATACTGTAGGAAATCAGCGCCTATTATCATTGATGGACCTTTGACTGGTAACACCAGGAAAGTATATTCAAATATAACTCCTTCTATTTCCACTTCTAAGAGACATTGAGTGGTTACTCTTATTCTTCTGCCAGGATTAATACCGGAAATGTATACATTAGTGAGGGGTAGCGTAGCTATTGCATGTTTATCTTTGATGTTCACAAACATGTCCTCTTGTAATAAACAGCATTGTGAACCACTGTCAATCAGCGCTTGTAGTTTAGTCCCATACAACTTGCATTCGATATAAGTTTGTAGCTGGCTGTCTGATCTCACATCGGTACCGTCAGGGTTCTCTAAGAGTGTTTCACGCTGATCGTCTCGGAAAGTGGTGTCTATGTGGAGAGGTTTGGCATTTTCCTCTAATTTTGGCAGATGAATAATTATCCTTTACTTTGGGGGTGTCATATAGTCATGTAGTTTTAGAAGCATTTATTTCTTGATTTGGTGGTGGGTTATTTGCATGTTGATTTTGGGTTGTCTTTGTTGTGTGTGCTACTGTGTAAGATGTATTTGTCCGGTTATGATTTTGATGTGTTTCACCTTGATTCTTGTGACCTCCATCTCGCTTGTAATTATTCCCATTTAAACGATCTCTGCCATCATAATATGCTCCTCTATCCTGTTGTTTACTATTGTAATATTGAGATCTATTTCTAGAATTATTTTCAAAGGGTTGACCTCTGCCAGTATTTTCAGGGTATTTTGGATATCGAGTGCTTACTCCGGCATTTGACATTTGATTCTCACCATTATAATTTTTTCTGAAACTATTGCTATTATGTTGAAGAGGATGATTGGAGTCTCCTGTGTGATCGCTTACCTGACTGGATTCAGAAGTAACAGATTGGATACAGTGTAAATGTTCCATTAATTCTTTACAACTGGCAATCGAGGATACTGCTAGTGTCATGCGAACATTGAAAGGAAGCTTTTTTGATAATATATTTGCTAGTGATGCATCTGCCAAAGATTCGTGTAGTTGCAAATTTTTGCACATCATCTTAGCCACAAATTCAGTATATGATTGTCTGCCTCTATTATCATATGTGCATGATATAATCTCTGATAGTGCGTCCATCTGCTTACGTTTGCTCCAATACTGCTGCAGGAATTGGGAGATGAAGTCCTCCAGGCTATTGATATCTCGCATCCGGCTCTGGAAAAACATCAGCGGCTCGCTGAGTAATAGACTGGACAGTTGGAAACGCCATACTAACCAAGAGGTGGGTATCAATTCCTGAATGGCTTTTATTTGGTCTATAAATGAACGGGGTTGCATATGACGGTGGGAATTATCAAATTTTCCAAGACTTTGAAAAAGTTGAGTGCCGTTTACCACTTCATTCGGTGTATACTGCATTCGACTGACTGGGATATTTTCCATAAGCGTCTCTATTCTGGAGACTCGTTCTTCATTTGCGATCCATTTATCGTTCATAATTTTCTTATTTGCATTCATTTCATCATACAATCCGGTTAGCTTCAATTGTTGTCTGCCTATAGCATTCTCCAACATGCCGTATCTCTCTTGTGATTTTGCCCCTTCCTCCGCTAAATTTGCTATACATGTCTGCATGTTACTTTGCTCTCTGACTATTTTGGCTATTTTATTATTATTTTCCTCCACTTTCGACTCTATCTCACCCTTATTTTCTGACACCTTTTCCATGACAGTTCCCATGATAGTGGTGCCCAGCTCCTTACCCAATACGTCCACCTGTTTTTCAACTTCCTTTGGTACGTCATCCAACCGCTCATTTATTTGACAGGTGACATCATCTATACGAGTTTCTAACTTTTTGATGACTGCAGATTGCGTATCTATTTTGGTATCTATTATATTTCTCACTTCCTCCCTGAAGCTAGAAAATTTTTCATCCATAGTTTTGATACCTTCTTGTAGGATTTTGGTATTTTCCTCCGCTTTATCCTGGATGGCTTTAGTGTTTTCATTGATATCTTCTTGTTTTTTTTAGTCACTCCCTCCAAGGCTTGGCTGAGCAAAAGTTTGAATTCATTTATGGAATCATTTGCTATGAGATTTGTAGTATATCCGACTGAAGAATTTAATGTGGTGTTGCCTTTTCCTAGATTGGTGGTTACGGATGGCAGTTGACTGGTGATATCGGATGGCGATTGGGTGGCGGCACTCTCCGTTCCCTCGGCGACGCTTGGAGCAATCTGCAAAGACGCCGGCACTGGGTTGGACGCCCTCACTCTCTCATCTCTGCCAGCTGGATTCTCATCAGGATTTATTACCTCGACGACATTATCGATCTTAGTGGAAGACAAATGGGCCAGGTTTTGTGGGTCGAAATTGATGGAGCATACACTGCCTCCTTCTCTCTCCCGTGGGGTCTCCGCGGCGTTGTTCTGGGGTTGTTGGTCGGCCGGTGTTGTAGCCACATAGTTTTGGGGGTGGTCGCTGAAGTAGGAAATTTGCGAGTTAGCTGGCGAC
Source organism: Nilaparvata lugens (assembly GCF_014356525.2). Lineage (NCBI taxonomy): Eukaryota > Metazoa > Arthropoda > Insecta > Hemiptera > Delphacidae > Nilaparvata > Nilaparvata lugens. The sequence goes on along the minus strand of NC_052510.1, from coordinate 28,882,004 downwards.
TGGTTCATGGTGACATTATTATGGATTACTTCGAGTAAATAGCCAAGTGTGTTGCCAAATTTCAGGAATATTAAAATGGATTTAGTGATAGTGCCTATTCTGGATAAAATTGTGTGGTGTTAAAAGTTTCAAGTGTCATGTACATATATTACTAAACGAACATCAAGAGACAGGTATGACTTACAAATTACATTAATATAGTTCTTAAAATTTTAGTTAGGGTCTTATCTTCCTTAATAACAACAATATTATAATGCCTCAAATAACCTATAACCCTGGTCAGCATACAATGTCTAGATTCAAAGATCAAGATCACAATTTGGTTATAAAATTTTATGGAAATTTCCTCCAATTTTTTCTCTATTATGAGAATTATGTTATCAAACTCATGTGATACAGTTTGTCTGTATTTATGCAGCTTGAAAAATTTCAATTTGAAGAGCAACTCAATTATTTTAGCCAAAAACTTACAATAGATCATCAGATATATCTTGTTGAATCGACTTCAGATTATATTTCTTGCAGCTTTCAGTTTTATCAATAATTTCATTAATCATTGATAGTAGATTGAGTAGGTAAGCTTTTCATCACGCCTCACGCTTGTGGTGCCATATTATGTGAAGTTGTGCTCCTTGGAGGGTTATCTCTTATGATAGAGCCCCACGTTATGAAGCTATTATGTAAAGTGGTAAACCTTTGCCAATCCTTTACAGATGATACGATGTTATTGGTATTTATAAGAGCAGTTGTTAAATTCCCTCTTTTGCAAATAAATTCACAAAAAATTAAGGCCATCCGGCTCGCAAAATTACTGGGTTCAAACCTCAGCTCTAGCTCAGTGGTAGATGCATGAATTTTACAAATACAAGTAATTACCATAAGGTTCAATGACCGGTGATTAATAATTCTTACCGCTGCTTCTATGAAGTTCTTGAAGAATACCAGTGAGGAAATTAAAAGAATATTTGATGACTGATTAACAGTAACCATGCACCCACTAGAGAATAATAAAGACCAACTATAGTTGTTTCTAGTTGATTCTTAAAACGCTCGTCGCGAATACAGGTATTCACCAATTTATCCTTCCAAAATTCCTTGGAACTTACAACGCCAGTTCTTGAAGCTCTCTGGATCCTTATATTATATAACTGGAACCTTATTAATATAATTTTTCAATATACTTGTTCTGGCAGACTAAAATGATTATCATCAAAGGATGATAAATACTGAGTGCTCTTAATAAGATCAATATTATTTGATTTAATAATTTTATATGCTGCTGAATATTTGTTGGTATTAAAACAGCTCAAACTGTATATCACGAGATGAACTAGGATAAAATAAATTTCTACGATTTGTATGCTGACATAAAACACAAAATATATTCCCATAAAAAAGTGTATATAAAATGCTCGATATATCTATAATTTTTCTTAAATAAATTCTTTCTAAAATCTGAATAATTATCACAAGATTTAATAGCTTTCACAATAGTGAGTTTCAAATTCATAAACACATTATATTTAATACTGATGCTTAGACTTCCAGTCAATACAAATTTCTACAAATAAAAACCTGTTTGGTCTATAGGCTTGATATGATATACTTTGTTCAATTAACAAAATTATAATTAAGAAATTATTATTCAAACATGAGATCTGAGGGATTTATATGAATTCGGGCCGTGCGTGGAAGTAAGCCTCCTACATATATCAAATAAATTTATAAAATGTTCTTATGAACTATGTGATATTATTCAACACATGGTGACTTTTTATTTAATTTAAGTCAATTTGAATAGTGCTTTTAATTAATTCCCCCACTATACACAGAAAATCTAAAACGAGCTCGTTTGACTTATCACTCACATAAATGAAGTTCTTGACGGTCTCGTGGATTGAATTAATTATTTCCAATAATTAATTAGGTAGGCTCCTTTCGTCTCTGCTGGGCTAGCGCGTGATCCAGATTCTTATAAGTTTCTTTCCGAATTAAAGATATATTTATAGGGAATAGTTACAAATTACGAACTCTTTGACAGCACTGAGTTCACAGATAATTTAACATTTAATACAAATATTTCACATTTAAAAAAGGGTTTGGCTTAATAGTTTTAAAATTTTAAAAAGGAAGAAAGAACCCTAAACTCCATGTGCATCCTCTCAGGTCGAGATCTTAAGCCAGAAGAAGGAGGTTTTCAGAAAAATTTGTCTCTTCCAAGAATAATTCTGTAAGCTACTCTCTGATTGGCCTTCAATTTAATAAACTCAATACAATTGGTCGCCTTGGGAATAAGGGCTTCCTCGACTTTATAATAGAAAAAATTAAATAAAAAAGTTTTTATACAAATATATGGAGTGTTTATCTTGAATTGATTTCATAAATAATTAATCATAACATACGATTTTAATAGATAATACATTTAGTTTTTTATATGAGTTTTGTATACTCTTGATTTTTCGTGCTTTTTTAGATTATAATAAATATTTATACAGAAATAATAGTTGTTCGTATTTCTACACATCAACTTCCTTTAGTATACATAATATATCCTTTGTGAGTAAATTTTATATAATTCAACCTGTTATACTGGTTGACCGAATGATCAGCTGATTCGCTCAGCATTGATTCTAATAATTATCGATTTATTCAAGATCGACTAATTCTTTTCAAAATGTAAACAAATAATTCTAACCTCAATGTTCATGCAAACTTTTATTTTTTATAATCCGCCAATAATAAGTAAGCCGCTTTATAATTTTTTGATCTTGCCAATGGGTTCTCATAGTTATTGAATCATAATTATACATGTTTTCTTATCGTTTTAGATAATACCATTACTCCTAATCGCTAATAATATTCGATTTAAGTTGATTGATCCTTTGACTAGGTCTAACGTTCTTTCCATTTTATAATTCTATTAAAATTCATTGGTTCATTTTAAAATATTTGATGGTACTAAAGTACCACGTGACACCCTTTAATATTATTATCATCACTCATGAAATCATAATTGAAGTCTGCACATAAAATAAGTCTGTCAGTGTATTTGAAGGCATTTTCCAATACCCCACTTAGTCTTTCCAAGAATATTTCTAAATTATTGTTGTCAGTGTTTGATCTGTACAGGGATAGGACTATAATATTTGTTTCCAATAACTGCACAGTTGTCACTTCCAATACCATTTCTACTGATAACTTGTTTATACTTCCAATTTTTTTGTATTTTAGACCATTCCTTACATATATAAGACACCCACCATGATTCCTCCCTACAGTAGTCATTCCATTTTATTTATATTATTTCTGATTTCTTTCACTCTTCTTAGACACCGTTTATCCTTCATCAATCTCCTTTGATAATCCACTTCCTTGTTGCCCATGCACGAATCCATAGTAGTCCTTCTAGTAGCTCCAGTTTCATTCCATTTAGTAGGTCCATTTTTCCGGTCACATTGCTGATTATAAGCTTTAAAGCGAATGTGCTGCGGATGCATGACGTCAGTCTCTTTCTGTCCTCCTCGGTGTCGGTCCAGTGTCCTCCTTTGCCTCTTGAAGCGTGCATGTGGCCGGTATGCACACGCGCGGTTCCTCCTTTGTTTCTTCCGCCTTCGGGCCTTGTGGTGCATGCTCCTCTTCTCCCGAATGCCATCCTCTCGTTCTTCCATCTAGGGGTCCTTGGTCTGCCTTGGTGGGGTCGATTGATGTGTGGGTGTAGGTTCAGTGCGCAGATCTGACACATTTTCAATCTGTTCTGTATTCACCAACTCCTTAATTATAGCATGATCCTGATGGCTGTTGGTGTTCTCCGGCGGTGAGGGATCTTCGGTAGGGAACAGGATGCTTAGTAGGGATTGATGTTTGCGGTTTGTTTTATTTGCATGGTGGGCGGCGGTTTTTTGTGGTAGGCTGTCTTGTATTGGCTTCTGTTTTTCTAATAATATTTTCGGTAAATCGTTCAGACAAGTAGTAGGTGATGGTGAAGTATCTTTATTTTCTTTATTTGTTTTTTCTGAGCTTGTATGTGTTATATCAGGGGTATCATATATTCATAATTTTTTAGCTGTAGTCTTCTCTGTGTCTGGTGGTGGATTATCGAGTGTTGGGTTCTGTGTTCTTGGTTGGTTTAATCTGGTTGCATGCACTAATGTGTAGTTTGCACTTATTTGATATGGTGGTGGTTTATAATTTCTGTTATAATTATTGTGAGCATAACCTTTATTTGTGTCCAATCGATCACGGCCATCATAATAATTCCTGCAATTATTTTGCTGTGAGTAATGATTTGTTGGGCGATTTTGAAAACTTCTGTTATTCCAATTACTATTTTGATTATGATCATAGTGGCATTCAAATTGAGGAGTAGATTGGGAGCGATCATATGGTAGGTACTGGTTCATAAGCTTGGCTGGTGTACTGATTGATCTTTGAATTGTATTGATTTTGTGAATATGATTGATCTGACCGGTGATTTGGTATTGCCATCACAGATTGTATGCTGTATAAATGATTTATTAATTGTTTACAACCAGTTATTGGCTGTGTAGCCAATGCTGTTCTGACTCGGAAGGGTAGCTTTTTTACGATTATATTTGCTAAAACAGAATCACTTATTGGCTCATCTAATTAAGCATTTTTCAGTTTAATTGTAGTAACAAAATTGGTGTATGTGTTGTCTGTCCTAGGATTATATTTGCTAGCAATGATATTGGCTAATGTATCCATTTGTCTATTTTTACTCCAATATTGTTCCAGGAAAGCTGCACTGAATTTTTCTAATGTCCTGAATTCGTGATTGTAGATCTGGAGAAACATCAGAGATTCACCGCTTAACACACTGGATAATCGAAGACGCCACAAATTCCAAGAGGTGGGTGTTAAGGATTGAACTAGTTTTATTTGGTCGATAAATTCTTTAGGTTGAAGATAGCAGTCTGTATTGTCAAAACGGCCCAATTCATTGAAACTGTGCAGTAAATCAAACGTTGCTATATCATGAATTTGCGAAGTGTTTTGTACTGTTAAGGCGCGTTTACACCGGAGTTTGAAACACGAGTTGCAAACAGAAGTTGCAAACATCTCTAAAAACGCGCATTTTTAGACGAAACATTTCACTGTTACAAACAGTTTTTCAGTGTTTGCAACAGAAATTTTTGTTTCCACCTGAAGTCGGTAAAGATCAAAGGGAGTTGCAAACTTTTGTTTGCAACACTAGTTTCGGTCACTATGTGCCGTTGAAACACGAAACAGAAACATTTCCCCGCCATCCCCTATGCTGCCACCTCACTCTCACTCACGTGATCACTCGAACCACCCTGTCTCGACTCTATAATACAAGCATTAGCGTCTAGTATCAGAGCAGCACACACTTCTGGTACAAATAAAGCGAAATACCAGTAGTAGATTTATTGCTTAAAATTATAAAATATATTTGCCATAAAATACCCTAGGACCTTTTAGGGGCGTGAGCGGGGGGTTCTTAAATAGGTTCTGAGTGTTAACAAAAATTTTATATTATATTATTTAAAAATGGCTGTCAAAATAACAAATATAGGCTATGTATAGTCTACTTATAACGTCTTACCTTTATGTTATCCTTCAGAAGATCTATTAAAGCCTCGCACACCTCAGGTACAAACAAAGATATGGTTGATTTTGATATCTTGAACAGGTAACTCAAGCTTGTGTATGAATCTCGGTAGCTAAAAAACGCAAGGTTACGGCTAGTTTTTCCGTTACAGAAATAGCCTTTCGGTAATTCGTATCCATTTTCGAAATTTTGTGACCAATCATTAAAGTTATATATTCAAAATCCTCATGGTCATTCTTACAAAGTTTTTAAAACTTCCGTCCGTTCTCAGTTCACCTGATAGAGGGTCGACATCATCTCTATTTAAATCGTCCAACAGGTCGTTTCCACTGTACGTAGCTCTGGAATTCAGAGACGGCCTCACCCAGTATCGTCTCGGCCTACGTTGCTTTGACAACACGACACACGCCGCCGCGGCTAAAATGACATCCTCGACACTTGACATCCTCGGAATGACTGATCCCAGGAACAGAACATAGGCGAGTCATAATCAAGGTTGAAAACATTTTCATGAAACATGGAAATAAAACCATGAAATAAAAGTTGCAAACTTTTATTTGAAACTACTGTTTGCAACTGCTGTTTGCAATAAAAGTTTGCAACTTTTTGTTTGAAACTTCGGTGTAAACGCGGCTTTAGGCTATCTATTTTTCCATTCAACTCACAAGTAACCGTATCTATTTTTGTTGCTAAGTCGGTTGTAATTATTTCCTGATTTTCATTTTGCAAATCTATCATAACCTTTAACTCTTCCCTATGATTTTCTACCTTGCTATCAATAGCGTCCAACTTACGTTCTACTGCTAGTATTGTGTCCGCAGTTTCCTTACCCATTCTTACCGACGTATCCTTCAATGATTCCTGCATTTCCGCCTTAAGTCCTTCATTACTATTGCCATTGTTTTTTCTAAACTGTTAGAAAATGACTTGATCATCCCCTCTACTATAACCCTCCTTATTGCTTCTTGGGAGACATTTAACGGTTTATTACTGTTCACAGGATTCTTGGCGGTGATTGGAGATATCTGGTAGGGATGGGTATCGATACATCGATGTTTAAAAACATCGATGTTTCAACATCAAACATCGATGTTTTTAACATCGATGTTTACTGTTCGATGTTTTTCACTTATCGATGGTTTTACCTAGACATCGGTAGTAGTGGTGTTTTGAGAGAGCTGCCTATCCAATAGAAATCGAGGGGTGTGGCCTCCCCCCTCCACCCCCCCTGCCCCAGTCGGCCATTTTGGCCCCGCCCCCAGCCAATAGGAAGCAAGGGGCGTGGCCACGCCCCCCTCCACCCCCCCTGCCCTAGTCAGCCATTTTGACCCCGCCCCCCTCCACCCCCCCTGCCCTAGTCAGCCATTTTGGCCCCGCCCCCAGCCAATAGGAAGCAAGGGGCGTGTTCAAAATGGCGTCCCCCTTCCCTAGTGTAATTTTGTCCCCCACCACCCCAACCAATAGGAAGAGGCGACGGCCATTGTAGCAGGTGTCCATCTGTCATCTCCCACCCCCAACCAAGAGGTTCCCCTACCCAGGAAGTGCCCCCAACGGCAGCGGCGGCCATCTTTGTTGTAGCAGGTGTTCTGACATCTGCCCCAGTTAACACCTGCTTAATTTGCATATTAAAAATATCCCCACACTTAAAATCTTTAAACTCTCAAACTACACTACTACTAATCTATTTCCCAGTCATATTTTTTTCTTTTTTTTCCTGCATCACTTGGTCGCCTATCACTGAACATTCTTTTCAAAAACAACTCTTGCACCTGATCAGAATTCAAATTATGTTGTACAGCTTCACTCATGTCAAAGATGTACCTCTTTTTGACATATTGTGCAATCAATAGTATGAAAAGTTGAACAACTGTTCATTTAAATATTTCTGAAATCTTCACCTTCATAATCATCTGCATAATGTCATCTTTTAGCTTTTGGTGAGAAGCTAAATTTTTTTCATCAAGTTTCTTTTGCACCTCAGCCAACATAATATTGAATGTTGATTCTAGATCAACTACTTTCAAATTATAATCTTGCCTGTTAATAAAGTTAAGTTTATTTTGTGCAAGTAGATTGTCTTTTAATTCTTTCAATTTAGTTTCTAGCAAATCTGTATCAACATGTTTTAAACAATTGTTTTTACTTTGTTGTTCACATAATGTCTTCAATTCGTCTGATTTCTGATCAAACAACGATCTACTAACATACTTTAGCTCATATCATCACTAATTGATTTAGACAATGTTTTCAATTGTGAATCGAAATACTGTTTTTGTTGTGCTATCTCCTTCAATATATCAGACATTGAATGCAATTTACTTTCAAACACTTTTTTAGTAATTAAATCAGACTGTAGTTTTTGGAATATACTAGTTGATATTGCAAGTAATTTGCTGTCTAAATATTTCCTATCTACTAAATCAGATGATTCAGTTTGCATTTAGTGAATATATTTGTTGATATTTCAAGCAATTTACTGTCCAAGTATTCTTTGTTAACTAGCGGTGATGATTGATCAGACTGTAGTTTTTGGATTATACTAGTGAAACTTCCTTTAATTTACTATCCAAGTTTCTCTGTTAACTAGCGACGGCGACCACAATGGATCAGACTGTAGTTTAGTGAATATATTTGATGATATTTCAAGCAATTTACTGTCCAAGTATTCTCTGTTAACTAGCGGTGACAATGGATCAGACTGAAGTTTATTGAATATATTTGATGATATTTCAAGCAATTTACTGTCCAAGTATTCTTTGTTAACTAGCGGTGATGATTGATCAGACTGTAGTTTTTGGATTATACTAGTTGAAACTTCCTTTAATTTACTATCCAAGTATTCTCTGTTAACTAGCGACGCGCCACAATGGATCAGACTGTAGTTTAGTGAATATATTTGATGATATTCAAGCAATTTACTGTCCAAGTATTCTCTGTTAACTAGCGTGACAATGGATCAGACTGAAGTTTATTGAATATATTTGATGATATTTCAAGCAATTTACTGTCCAAGTATTCTCTGTTAACTAGCGGTGACAATGGATCAGACTGAAGTTTATTGAATATATTTGATGATAATTCAAGTAGTTTACTGTCTAAAATTCTCTACTTGCTGCCACTATGATGATGATTGCTTCTGCTGCTGCTGCTGCTGATTCACAACCACTGTTTAAAACTAATGGTGCTGTTGTATTAAACACATGATGTGTCCTACCAAATCGATCTATTGTACTACTCACTGCAGTGGTGGCGGCGCTACTGCCCGACATCTCTATTCTTGTCAAGTGTTAAACACATACTAACGACTAAAAGCAACATTGCCACCTAATATAATACCACTTTCTTTCAGTTCTTCAATAATAGAAGCTATTTCAACTGAATGTGATCTATTTCCCGCCTGCTGTGATGAAAGCAGAATATCTAATCTGTCTATCAGTTCATTTGGATTATCCCAGTAGACATACTGTCGACTAGTAGATTCATTTCTTATAAAACCCATACCACTAACAGCTGCTGCTGCCGCTGCATCATCAATCCTAGATCTTTTTCTTTTCCTACTACTACTCGATGGAAATAAAGATTGAATAATTTGTGATTTATAGCCTGTATTTCTCTTTACATAACCGCGTCTATCTAAATGAGCAGCGGTAAGCTGCAATATATTACGATATTTTCTTAAATCACGTTCTGTGTACAGTTTCTGGTCAGGCTGTTTTTTAAATAGAAGTTCACACAAACCAACTGTTAAACGATACTTATTATTATTGTCGATAATTAAATAACCATTGGCAATACTAATATCCTTTACACCCATATAGTATTCATTTACTTTACTATCATAACATATACCATAAGATATACAATTATTCATTTTTTCATTATGAAATTCACGTATATACTCATCAATAAAATCCACTGTTATTGTTGTTTTATTCAATATCACTTACATTAGATCTATTCAAACCCTCATCCACATCCATTTCCTTGCCCGTATCTTTCTCCTCCTCCTCCTCCTCCTCCTCCTCCTCCTCCTCCTCCTCCTCCTCATCGTCCTCTGATTCTTCTTTAAGTCTGCTGCTACTAGTGTGTGCATGTTGTACAAGTGTATCTTTCAATTGTTTTAGTGGATTGATAATTGGTTCTAATGATTTTTGTCTAATCGAATCATTTTCCCTAATCATACTAGTTAATGATCTATGTTTATTAATAATTGACTTACGCAAACCTTTTATCCTGTCAATTACTTTACTAGTATGACGATGATGATGATCACGTTGCACTAGTCCTCGTCTTCGTCCTCGCCGCCGCCCTCCTCTTTGTTTTTTTCTTTTTAATTTAATTTTACGCATATTGCTAGTAGTAGAACGATAATTAGTTCTTTCACCTACACTGGCTCAACAACAAATGATGAGAATTGACACATGTCAATTGGTGCTATACACACTTGGATCAATATACTTACCAAGACAATTACGATATTTACCAGCATCTGGTTTACACTCAGTGAAAATTGAAATAAAACTATGATTTCCGCCGCTTTGCCATACATGTGAACATAGATTTCTGAATGCAACAAATGTCATATCAGTTCCAACAAAATCCCTAAATATTAGTTTTAAATTGTGCATATCCATTTTAAAAATAATCAGCATATTTGCATTGTCTCTGATATGATGTTTTGAAATTGCGCCATAGCTTTGAATTAAGTACACACAATCTATGCTTTTGTGTCTGCCCATTGTGAAAAAATTACGTATTTGCGGCACACGTGTAACATTCAAATCGTCAAAAATTATCAGTGAATGAGTGTCGATATCATTCGGTTGCGGTATACATTCAATATTGTCAGATTTATAGTAGTTTACACACTTGAGTTTTGAAAAAACAACATCCAATAGTTTATATTTTTCCTGATACAAAGACTTACTGAACAAGTATAGGTTTTTG
>NC_052510.1:28835090-28871367 GCF_014356525.2 Nilaparvata lugens | reverse complement strand
ATTGGTGTTGAAACCCATGGAGGATGTGCTGCCGGGCTCGCGACTCCTTGGGGTCTCTGCCTCGTCGTCCACTGGAGTGGGAGTGCTGGATGGAGCGTCGTCAACTATTGCCGCATCCGCCTGTGCGCTGGGTTCTGAGGGTAGTGCTACTGGGTACGAGACGTCCGAATTGGGGTTGGAGTTTTCCATGGTGAAGTGGCAGATTCTTGGGTGACAGCGTGGAGGTTCGAGCGACGGTTCGGTAGTGTGTGCGCAGACAAGCGAATCGATGCTGATTTGCTTAAAATTAGATAAGTGATGAGATAAGTGAACAAATATTTATCACAGTGATTAGTGCCGCGAGATGACTAGAGGATAATTCAGTGCACGTTGACCTTCAATTGTTCGAGGTAAACATATAAACATTAAAAATTAACAATAAAAATAGGACATATAGTACTAACATATAGAAATTCTTGTGAGGTAGGATACGAAACCTTCTTGTTTTATAATTTTCGTGTGGTTTAGTCCACATACAAAATTGATCTGTTCAATCTCAAGTTCGTTCTTTCTCTCCCCTAAAAATTCATCACTAGTTGACAAATCTTTTACCCGCATTGATCATACAGGGCACGGCTTATTAATAATTGGGGTTCTGTCCCTCTGGTTTGATTAGGATGTTATGATGAATATTCAGGCTAAGTTTGACAAGTTGGGATTGATCCAAAGTTTGAAAAAATTTCTGGGTACTAGTGAAATAATTATGTAATCTAATGGTGTAGCTGTACATGCCTAGGGGTCTCATCAGAGGCCCCACGTTGGGCGCCATGTGTCAAATATCGGCCTCACGTTGAAGCATCATGTGTCAAGTTCTGCTCCTGGGAGGGGCATGAACATGCACTAAAATTGATAATTATAAACACTTACCAATTAAACCAAAACTACAATCATAAATCATGGGCAATATTCCTCAACATTTAATGCCCCACTGTTTTGTTCCGTAGAAAGAAGAGGACGCAAAATGAATAAGTGATTTACGATTAGAATAGTCTGATTAAATAAGATAATTAAACGGTTGTAAATTTGAGGTTATGATTCAATGATAGATATTTGTAGGTTAGATCGGTTGAGTTTGTTTAATCGAATGTCAATATTACTTAGGTCGATGTATTGAAGCAGAATGACTAATATATGGATGGGACAAATTGAAAAAGTTAATTTGCACAGCAGAGGGTTTGACGGTCTACAAAGGTAGCCGAAGTAAGGGATCTGAGACTCTAACTTAATATGGTAGGTGGCTATAATATATTGAGGTGGAATTAAATTCACTTTAATAATAAAATACAGTGCAACTTGAATCTGTTGAAAATAAATCCTGTTGTCACTATGATCCAACAGAGATAGTAACTTTGGAGTGAACCTTTTCTCCAAGTGATGACCAATATATCCAGAATCCAATGCTTGTGCCATAATTTGGAAAGATATTAGACCGTATGAAACAACAGGTAGAATGGCAAATCCATGCGAACCAGGTCTCTGATAAATACTAGGGTTATGTAGCGAAGTGCTGGACCAAAATAGTAAATATTTCGAGCACCGAGTTTAATTCTAACGTTGTCTATACGATCTATTACCTCTCTTTTCAACGTTGATCGGCTGATGATGCGGGATTCACTTCACCTCGGTTGCAGGCCGGTGGGAGTCGATTTACTATTTGATTCTGTGGGATACTCCCAATGACAGAATTTATTACTTGATAAGAAAAACGACCACCACTTACCACCAGGATAGATAATAGTCTAACGATAGATACTATACTCGCTACTGTCTGACTATTGCAAAACAGGACGTGTCCTGAATGATCAATGTATGTCAGTCGAGAAAGAACGAATTTGGAGGTAAAATGAAGTAAATCCAGTTTAACAAAACGGTAATATGGATGTATTCTGATAGATAAACTGTTACAGCAAATATGGAATAAATTAATGAACAAATTATGTGAATAATAATTTTGATAGACAAATTAAATATTGGTTGATAGCAGGATGGAATCTTTAAATTTATAATATTATATAGAAAGTTCGGTATTCTTCAATTAAACAAAATGAATGGATAGTAGCCCTAGGAAAGGGTCATAAACTGAACTAGTTAAACAAGAAAAAACAAGTTAATATGAAATAGTGATTCAAAAATAGAATAAATTAATAATTGAAATTATTCAGGGTGTGGTTTCGCCTAAGGAAAATAGACCTTTTAGCTAAGTACAGCGTGGATAGTTAAATGTATTTAATATTATAAAAATTAATTATGATAAGTTTTTGTACCCTTAAGACTATAGTCATGACTTTTCTAACTGAACGAATTTATGCGCTGTACAATTTTCGCAGATTTTATGGGGATCCCCTTTTATATTCGACAACTTACGTAGACTTTTGTTTCCGTTTTTTGGTTTTTCAAAATATATTCGGCCGTAGAATATATCATTCCGGCTGGGTCCTTCCACGTGGCGAAAAATGTTGAACAGACTTCACTGATATAATTTAGGGGTTTATTTAAATGAAATTTAAAATCTTGATATCACAATTATTATAGGAACTTTGGAACAACTTTTTAAAAAACAGAAAACGAAGATTAAGTTACATGAAACAGAAATTAAAGCTTTTAAACAATTAGGTACGTGGACTAGGTCTGCATCCTACTGATGATCCTTGCAAAATGGCCTCGAGTCTTCCTCTTCCAATTTTCACTTCAATTTCTTCTCAAAATTTATCTTGCCAAATTACATATTAATTCGGGATTGGTCCGATCCTGTGACGTAACCAATACGCCGAATGGGGGTGTCACTGTGTCCAACTTTAAAGCTTTAAATATGGTGAAATTCCTGGTTCGAAGTTGTTCCAAATTATTATATAGTTTTTTATAATTATAATACATAAATAACAGAATTGGCTATGATGATATACTTTTAAATGATTTCCATGAACAGCTAATGATTATAAAACGTAGACATGCTAGTATAAGATACAGTAGACAAGGATATATAGTTTATAACAGTAACGAATAACATAATAAATAAATATTTCTTCCTATTTTTTTGTTTATTGTTTTTATACGCTAGTATATCGACCCTCAAACGTTATATATGGCTAAGCTAGTTTGTTCATATATTTTCAACAAGTATATTTTTCTTTGTAGTTTAAATAAATAAATATTTGGGCTTATTTGACCTAGAAACGAAAGTATAAAATGAAAAATTTAACAATATATTATTTCTTTGATCGATGTTTAGTTGAACTGCCTTCTCAATTTGCTACTTGTTAATGAGCTGGCCTTGGTTTGTTTCGGGGTTATGTTTACATTTTGAAACTAACCTTCAAATATAACTTTACCGTTCTAATCCATTGGCATATAAACATATATGGTTTTTTCCATTGACTAATTTTTTGGAAGGCATACAATTACAGATTTATTTATTTCTTGCCTGGTAAGTTAGATAGCGGTCGTCTATCGACCTCAGATAAGATTATATGTTTCTACGGTGATAGAAGCTATTCCGTTCTTGTATTAGCCTATGAACAAATTTATTTTGTATTTTGAGGGCTGTACGATCATTGGTACGTCACAACTTATAAAAGGCTAAGCCCCAACAGACTGAAATCACACCACAGCCCAAACTACTAAGCCTAAAAACTTGAAATTTGCACGATGTTATGGTAGCCTGAAAACATCCACTAAGAAAGGATTTCAAAATTTGCCCCCCTGAGGAGCTGGGGCCCCCCAAAATTTGTACTTTTTAACCGCTCATTTCACAGCAAAGTCATGAGGAACGTTTTTGTTCAGCTACGAAAAAAAAATTAGATCTATGCAGAAAAATTTCGATCAGGAGCACAGGGGGGTCCAGGGAGAGGCATTTTTCGAAAATTTTGATGTAAAATCACACTACAGCTCAAACTAATTGTCCTACAGACTTGAAACTTTGCACAAATATTCTTCAAACATGCTAGACGCGCACTAAGAACGGATTTTGAGATATTTTCTCTAAGGGTTTCAAAGGATGAAAAAGGATCCTATTAAGTAAGGTTATGAACATGGTAAGGCGAGTGCCATATGGAATGAGATAATTTATTTATTGACATGTGATATTCCAACATATGTTGTAATCATTGGAAATAACAAAATAATATGATAGAAATTCAAAAAAGAACATCTGTCTATTATTGCTTTCTACTGATTCCACTCAACCTCAGTAATATTGTTCTGATAATGATAAAATATGTTTAATAATATTATTATTATTGATATAATAAAAGTATTGTTTTATAATTAATTATTATCATTAATATAATACCGTAATAGTATTGTTTTGGTAATCAATAAATATTTTTATTTTCACAAACTCTGTGTAATTTATAATGGTGAATGTGGAACAGCTGCATCAAAGAAATTATCTCAAAAACATATGTTTAGGAAAACCATAGCTGTTTTGAACTTCGTTTTCCTGATGCAATGTATAAGCCTACACGTGGCATGTATGATTAATTTTTCAGCTAGAACAGTTTTTTGAGACTGCTAAATAAACGTCTACAGTTTTATCAATGCTGTATCGGCAATATGAAAACGCATGCAGTTAATATGTCTTGAAATGGAGTTGTTGATATCTAAATGTTAATTATTCTCTACCATTTTTATTTAATTAAAATTTCAAAATTATTCAATCCTTGATAGAATGATTGACTCACTGTACAGTCAGTCGAAAATTTTAATATTGAAATGAGGGGTATTTTGGCAAGCTGAACAAAAAAGTAAGGTCCTATGCACCTTTTTGATATTATTTCTTCAAATGAAAAATGAGTTTTGTGGGTTGTCAAAACTCCCCCTGAAAGAGAACTATTCATGTTATCCTATCTTTTAGTAAAATAACAATGATTTCTGCATTGAATAACACCTATCTTGCCAACAAGAATCGTACTCTTTGTGAATTTAGATATGACTTACACTTTAGATTTTATAAACTCTATTAATTCATGGAAATTGAAGTAGCTACTATTTTCAGTTAGTTGATGATTAGTTCATGAAATTGATTATCAATAGAGAAAATGATTATAATTTTATCAATACAGAATTAGTTGAATGAATTGTCGATGTAGGTACTGAGTTCTTGGTCAACAATAATTCAATATTGGTATTTATCCAATCATTTTTTTTCAGAAGTTATTTCATATGAATTAGAAAATATTTATAAGCTCCTATCAATTTATCATTCGTAACAATGAATTCTTCAAAACATGAATTTAATCAAATAAAAAATTGCCCATACTTCTGTATCATGTTCGCATGTTTTCCACTGTGATGGATAGCCAAAATATTGTGGAGCGAGCTGCACGGCGAATTGTAATCGAGGGCTCTGATTGGCTGAAAAGTTCAGCGTTCGGAGTGAGGTGAGGCGAGCAGTTAGAACAGAGGCAAGCGGCACGGCGAATGGTTCGGAGTGCGGTACGGCGAATGATTAACAGCTGATTTTAACATTATGAAACAGATGCTCATGTTCGTTGAAAGGCAAGATGTTCGGAGGAATGCACGGTTTGCTGCGCGGTTCGAGGTTCGGTTCGGCATGTGTGGACGCACCTTTAGTTGTTACAGGACATTTATACAGATCACAGGCCAAAGCAACATAATAATCTATCTTCTTATTTTTCTTATTTTTCTTCTTCTTCTTTTTCTTCTTCTTCTTCTGCTTCTTCTTCTTACTCCTCTTCTCCTTCTTTCTTCTTCTTTTCTTCTTCTTCTTTCTTCTTTTCTCTTCTTCTCTTCTTCTTCTTCTTCTTCTTCTCTTCTTCTTCTTCTTCTTCTTCTTCTTCTTCTTCTTCCTTCTTCTTCTTCTTCCTTCTTCTTCTTCTTCTTCTTTTCTTCTTCTTCTTCTTCTTCTTCTTCTCTTCTTCTTCTTCTTCTTCTTCTTCTTCATTTCTTTACCTATATCTAAAAGGCTAAGCCCTGACAAACTGAAATCACACCACAGCCCGAACTACTAAGCCTAAATACTTGAAATTTCGCACAATTGTTATTGTAGCCTCAAAACATCCACTACAAAAGGATTTTCAGAAATCTGCCCCCCCTGAGGAGCTGGGGCCCCCAAAATTTTCACTTTTTAACCGTTCATTGCACAGCAAAGTCATGGGGAACTTTTTGTTCAGCTACGAAAAAAAATTAGATCTATGCAGGAAAATTCGATTAGGAGCACAGGGGGGTTCAGGAGAGGGCACTTTTCGAAAATTTTGATGTAAAATCACACTACAGCTCAAACTAATTGGCCTACAGACTTGAAACTTTGCACAAATATCTTCAAACATGCTGGATGCGCACTAAGAATGGATTTTGAGATATTTTGCCTCTAAGGATTTCAAAGGATGAAAAAGGATCCTATTAAGTAAGCTTATGGTAAGGTGAACTCCATGGAACTAAGATAATTGACACATGATATTCTAACATATGTGTAATCATTGGAAAGCTTAAAAAAATTTCATCAATTAGCTGATCAAATTGATTTTGCATTGATTGAGAGCGCGAGCTTACCACGTGTTTGTTCCATCATTGTATGCTTGGCCAGTTCGGTTTGCGCCTTCTATCAGCTGTATATGGAGTCTCATACACTCCGATTAGAACAGAGCACAAATATTACTTAAGAGCACACTATTACTTAATTTATTTATTGAGAAACTTTTATTTATCTCTGTATAACAAAGGTGGAGAAACCCTGAACTTAAGTAACCAATTACATCACGTCTTACTAAGATTAGAAAACCAATCAGAGGAAAGCTTATAAATCGTTTAAGGAAGAGATGAAATTTTTCTGAAAATCATTCTCTCTGGCTTGTGATCTCAACCTGTGAGGAGCACATGAAGATTAGGGTTCTTTCTTCCTATTAATTTTTAAAAGCATCAAGCCAATCCCCTTTTAAATGTCAAGTGTATGTAATTAATGTTTGATTATTTGTGAACTCAGTGTTGTTAAAGAGTTCTTAACTGTAATTTATTCCCGTAAATATATTTTTAATACTGATAGAAATCTATAAGAAATTTGGACCATACACGAGCCCCGTGGAGACGAAAAGGACCTGGCCAATTAATTATTGGAGATAATTAATTATTCTACAAGAGCTACAAGAGCATCATTACTGTGAGTGTATTAGTTCTAATGAGCTCATTAGCAGGCCTTTATCAGTGAATTGGGGAATTGATCAAAGCGCTATATAAATTTATTCAAGTTTAAGAAATTCGCAACGTGTTGAATACTATCATATAGTTTGTAAGAACTATTTTTTATGAATTTATTTGATTTATGTAGGAAGCTTATTTCCATGCACGGCACGAACTCATAAACCCTGAGATATTAAATTGTTATTTTTATTAATTACTAGCAAGAGCCCGTGCTTTGCAAGGATCTATTTTAAAACTTGACAAAATGAAAACTTGACGTAATGAAATTTTGAAGAATTGAGAATAGGCCTATAACCATCCTTGGTTAATTAAGAATCTATAAGCAAAATTTCAAGCTAATTAGTCCAGTAGTTCAGATGTGATGATGCGTCAAACATAATTTTCCTATCCCGTACGTGCATAAGCCAGCTCTTTACTCTATATAATTATTGTAGATATAGTTAAAGACTGCAAGAGATAGGACTGTGGAACAGAATAGTGGTGAAACTATGATAGCGCCAGAAGTGTCTCAAACACAATAGTAGGTACTACATGAACTTTTTGAAAGTGATTTGAAAAAATGTGAAAACAACAGAACTGAATCCTTATCATTCTACCCTCATTTAGCGAGGCTTTTGTTTGAGCTGAATGGAAATCTATTGATAAAAAAATGAATGTCTGTTTGTGTGTTTGTTTGTATGTTTGTTTGTTCCCTGTAGACTTGAAAACTACTTGACCTAACGGCATGAAACTTTGGGAATACGGTATGTTGTGTGAATATTGGGGATGGTTTCTGAACAGAAATTTTAAAAGGGGGGCTAATAATAATTATTATTAATCCATTTTACAGACATATGTTTCGAAATTTCGGCCGAGCGGCTACTGAAGAACGAAAAGATGATCATGATTCGAGATCATATTGTGATAATATGATTTAGCATCTAAAGTTACCAGCTGTAATAAACATATCACCCTGAGATGAATTATTGTGTACTGGTATAAAACGGTAGTTTGGAGTTGAAGTGTAGTGATTGGTACCAGCTGTTGATAATGGTTCCTTAGAAGACCTATGCAAATAATTATCACTCCCCTATCATTAAGAAACTGGAAAATGTTGAAAAAAATTATTCACCTAATGAAAGAGAGTATAGTATATAGTATAGTATTCATATTGTTTGCATTCATTAATTACTGAAGAATGAAAGAATAATTTACAATTTTTTGAATTTAGCTTAGCTTATATTCATCCTAAAATGGAAAGAATATGGAATTCTGTGTGATTCATCATACATCGCATATTTCCTGGACCATATATCGACAATCTACAGCTATGAAAACATTGAATATTTTTCTTTGAAACACTGATATAACCTTTTTTTTTAATTGAAAACTTTACTGATAGATATTACTACCAATTGATTGAGAAGAATAATATGTTTTAAGAATAATGAATGCTACATGACTAAGCACATAGGGAGTCCGTATTGAGATGTAAATGAACATGTTGATTGTCAGATAAGTCAAGTGTAACATGAGATACATTGGCGGTATGAAGTTCGCTGGGTAAGCCAATTGTAAATTAAGCTTTATTATTAATAGACAACGCTGAAAAAGACAGGCTCAATCACCAGGAATACTTTAGATCTATGAGGGACCAGTAAGCCATTAATTTTGAGTAGTTCAATTACTTCCATTATGGACACTGGATACATTATGGACAATCAATATGTATGAAATTTATTAGCTACTGTTCAGAATAAAAAATTTTTGATTGCAGTGACCCCGACTACTGTATTATGAATAACCATTCGGATCAAATATAAGGAATTACTCGCATCTCTCATCAACTCGTAATTTTAATTCACAGAATTTTGACAAGAAATATGTATATTAAGTTATATTTAATAATCTCACGGCTAGTACTCAAGTTTTTCTTTTTCTGGCCGTGCTACAAATAAATGTAGGTATATGTTAGACATTTTGTTTCTGTAATCTTGTTGTCTATTAAGAAAGTTTTCAATGTGATTTTTGATGGCAATAAAATTTGAATTTGAAAAAAGAATTATCAACAAACTCATAACCAAAGAAAATCTTTGTGCTCTGTTCTAATCGGAGTGTATGAGACTCCATATACAGCTGATAGATGGCGCAAACCGAACTGGCCAAGCATACAACGATGGAACAAACAAATGGTAAGCTCGCGCTCTCAATCAATGCAAAATCAATTCGATCAGCTAATTGATGAAATTGTTTTAAGCTTTCCAATGATTACAACATATTTTAGAATATCATGTGTCAATTATCTCAGTTCCATATGAAGTTCACCTTACCATAAGCTTACTTAATAGGATCCTTTTTCATCCTTTGAAATCCTTAGAGGCATAATATCTCAAAATCCGTTCTTAGTGCGCATCTAGCATGTTTGAAGAATATTTGTGCAAAGTTTCAAGTCTGTAGGCCAATTAATTTGAGCTGTAGTGTGATTTTACATCAACATTTTCGAAAAGTGCCCTTTCCTGAACCCCCTTGTGCTCCTGATTGGAATTTTTTCGCATAGATCTGATTTTTTTCGTACCTGAACGAAAAAGCTCCTCATGACTTTGCTGTGCAATGAACGGTTGAAAAGTGAAAATTTTTGGGGGCCCAGCTCCCTCAGGGGGGGGGCAGATTTCTGAAAATCCTTTTGTAGTGGATATTTTGAGGCTACAATAAACTATTGTGCGAAATTTCAAGTTTTTAGGCTTAGTAGTTTGGGCTGTGGTGTGATTTCAGTTTGTCGGGGCTTAGCCTTTTAGATATAGGTAGAAGAAGAAGAAGAAGAAGAAGAAGAAGAAGAAGAAGAAAAAGAAGAAGAAGAAGAAGAAGATAGATTATTATGTTGCTTTGGCCTGTGATCTGTATAAATGTCCTGTAACAACTAAAGGTGCGTCCACACATGCCGAACCGAACCTCGAACCGCGCAGCAAACCGTGCATTCCTCCGAACATCTTGCCTTTCAACGAACATGAGCATATGTTTCATAATGTTAAGCCCCGTTCTCACGACCCGTGACTTGCCAAGTCACAGACGGCCTTGATCTGCCGCTCGTCGAGTAACGCGTCGTGAGAACACTGCATCAGTTGCTTTTCGACCTAGCTCGAGGTGGCTCGACCGAGCCATGCGCCGCCACGAGCCGTTCCCGACTTTTGTCGGTAAACTCATGAAACATCAAAGGCGCGAGCTCGAGCAGACGCGAGCCTCGCATCGGCTTGTGTACCCGTTCTCACGGCCTGCCATTCGCCGAGCCGAGCGCATGTCGAACGCATGTCCTTTTGTACTGTGTTGTTGTTGAGTTCGGTTGGTGGTTTTTAACTAGTTAAAAATGGAGTGGACTAATGAAATAGTGATAGAGTTTTTGGATTTATACGAGCAGGAACCGATCATATTGGAATCCCGTCAATGAAGAACATAAAGATAGGAACAAAGTGTATGATGCTTGGAAACGGATTCAATCAAATTTCTCGAAAGAATGCTCATTAAAGGAACTGAAAAAGAAAAAAGAAAACCTAATGGCGACCTATAGGAAACTCTCTGCAAAGGTGAAAAAGACTAGCAAGACTAGAAGTGCGACACCGACCCAGAGACCACGGTGCTCGCGTACGTCCGAACGGGCTTGAGGTACGACGTGCCGCCCCGAGTCCCACCGAGCCACCCCGCGCCGTGAGAACTGTTGGCTCGCAAATTCCAGAGACTTCTCGTCGATCTGTGGCAGATCCAAGGACGTCTGTGACTTGGCAAGCCTCGTGAGAACGAGGCTTTAAAAATCAGCT
This sequence comes from Nilaparvata lugens, assembly GCF_014356525.2. Taxonomy (NCBI): domain Eukaryota; kingdom Metazoa; phylum Arthropoda; class Insecta; order Hemiptera; family Delphacidae; genus Nilaparvata; species Nilaparvata lugens. Next base: position 28,860,385 of record NC_052510.1, on the reverse strand, counting down.
GTTAATCATTCGCCGTACCGCACTCCGAACCATTCGCCGTGCCGCTTGCCTCTGTTCTAACTGCTCGCCTCACCTCACTCCGAACGCTGAACTTTTCAGCCAATCAGAGCCCTCGATTACAATTCGCCGTGCAGCGTGGAAAACATGCGAACATGAATACAGAAGTATGGGCAATTTTTTATTTGATTAGATTCATGTTTTGAACAATTCATTGTTACGAATGATAAATTGATAAGAGCTTATAAATATTTTCTAATTCAAATGAAATAACTTCTGAGAAAAATAATGATTGGATAAATACCAATATTGAATTATTGTTGACCAAGAACTCAGTACATCGACCATTCATTCAACTAATTCTGTATTGATAAAATTATAATCATTTTCTCTATTGATAATCAATTTCATCAACTAATCATCAACCAACTGAAAAAAGTACTTCAATTTCCATGAATTTATTAATAGAATTTTATAAATCTAAAGTTTAGGTCATATCTAAATTCACAAAGAGTTCGATTCTTGTTGGCAAGATGGATGTTATTCAATGCAGAAATCATTGTTATTTTACTAGAAGATTGGATAAAATGAATAGTTCTCTTTCAGGGGAAGTTTTGACAACCCACAAAACTCATTTTTCATTTGAAGAAATAATATCAAAAAGGTGCAAGGACCTTACTTTTTTGTTCAGCTTGCCAAAATACCCCTCATTTCAATATTAAAATTTTCGACTGACTGTATAGTGAGTCAATCATTCTATCATGGCTTGAATAATTTTGAAATTTTAATTAAATAAAAATGGTAGAGAATAATTATCATGTAGATATCAACACCTTTATTTAAAGACATATTAACTGCATGCGTTTTTATATTGCCGATACAGCATTGATAAGACTGTTGACGTTTATTTAGCAGTCTCAAAAAACTGTTCTAGCTGAAAAATTAATAATACATGCCACGTGTAGGCTTATACATTGCATCAGGAAAACAAAGTTCAAAACTATGGTTTTCCTAATCATATGTTTTTGAGATAAATTCTCTGATGCAGCTGTTTCACATTCACCATTATAAATATACAGAGTTTGTTAAAATATAAATATTTATTGATTACCAAAACAATACTATTACGGTATTATATTAATGATAATAATTAATTATTAAAACAATACTTTTATTATATCAATAATAATAATTTTATTAAACATATTTATCAATTATCAGAACAATATTATTGAGGTTGAGTGGAATCAGGTAGAAAGCAATAATAGAACAGATGTTCTTTTTTGAATTTCTATCATATTATTTTGTTATTTCCAATGATTACAACATATGTTAGAATATCACATGTCAATAAATAAATTATCTCATTTCCATATGGCACTCACCTTACCATGTTCATAACCTTACTTAATAGGATCCTTTTTCATCCTTGAAACCCTTAGAGGCAAAATATCTCAAAATCCGTTCTTAGTGCGCGTCTAGCATGTTTGAAGAATATTTGTGCAAAGTTTCAAGTCTGTAGGACAATTAGTTTGAGCTGTAGTGTGATTTTAGATCAAAATTTTCGAAAAATGCCCCTCCTGGACCTCCTGTGCTCCTGATCGAAATTTTCCTGCATAGATCTAATTTTTTTCGTAGCTGAACAAAAAAGTTCCTCATGACTTTGCTGTGCAATGAGCGGTTGAAAAGTACAAAATTTTGGGGGGGGGGGGCAGCTCCCTCAGGGGGGCAAATTTCTGAAAATCCTTCTTAGTGGATGTTTTCAGGCTACCATAAACAATCGTGCAAAATTTCAAGTTTTTAGGCTCAGTAGTTTGGGCTGTGGTGTGATTTCAGTCTGTCGGGGCTTAGCCTTTTATAAGTATAAGAGAAGAGAAGAGAAGAGAAGAGAAGAGAAGAGAAGATATATTATATTTTATGAGTAAAAGTTATAATTCAATTCATATTAGTTGATCGAACAATCAGCTGATTTGTTAGGTATCGATTCAATAAACTGTCGATTGATCCTAGATCGATTGATGTATTAAATCAAAACAAAGGATTCTAACCTCAAAATGTACATGCAAACTTTTATTTTTTATAATCTGCCAATAATAAACAAGCCGCTTTATAATTTTATTTACTGCCAAAGAATTCTCATTATTGTTGAATTACAATTTTGCTTGGTTCTCTTATCGCTTTAGATAATATGATTATTCTTCATCATAAATAACATTCGATTTTACTTATGAATTTATCTACAATTTGGAATCAATTGTCAATTCCTATGATGTATCAGAATCGTTTTAGAAACTCCTAATCAACAGTAAAATCACGAAAAAAATGTAAAAACTGAAATCGCCATTTTAAAAATCTTCTGTAACTTTCGAATTGTATTGGAATCGAAAGTATTATTTATAGGAGTGGGTAGAGGGGGAAAATTTTCATATCCTCACTAAATTAGGAAATTTTATCAGAAGTATTTGACAAGACATACAGCTTTGAATATAGAAATTGGCCATTTTTTGTGTATTGGAATATGGGCTTAAGTACACTCAGCAATAAATTTTCCATTTTTCCAACGAATTTGAATTATGATGCATGATTTTGAACTGCCTTGACGAGCCGAGAAGAATGAAGTGTAGTACGATGAAATCTGAGCATTGTGTCAAAAGTAATACGTGTTTGAATTTTGATCCTTGAGTTGTCCATAAGCACGCCTCTCCTCTAGGAAATACTGAAATGAAGTGCATCTAACGGGTGATTCTCATAGAACATAATCTCATGAACTTATATCATTGTGCGAAATATCAATGTGAGGATAATATAGTTGGTGATGATGGATGAAGCTGAAAATTAGGTGTTGTTGAGAGGCGCTGGAAAATTAGGAAAATATTGTTGATCAAAAACTAAAAATTCATCAAAATTGATTTTTTCTTGAAATTTAACTCATCAAAACTAAAATTCATCTAAATTTATTTTTTCTTGAAATTTAACTCTTTTTTGAAAAATCATAACTCAGTACTCATTGTAGATAGAGCCGAATGATCTCATTCTATTCAGAATTTTATAATCTAGAAAAAAGGCGGGAGCTAATTTTTCTGTCCGATTACAAGATTTGGCAGAAATAGCTGAAAACTGGAAAATGAGCCGGAAATACGAGGTTTTTAGGCCACCCTGTATCTAGCACAAGGAAATTTTGCATGTAGAAATTGGTTCTGGACTTCTCTTATGTACCCAAAAATATATTAAAAAATCAGAACTACAATATAAATTGCATGCACCATTGTAGTGACTGGACTAATATGGGTATCAGCCAATAATATGGAATTCTCTGAATTCGAGTAGATTTACACTCTGACCACTCTATGAAATACTAGGTATTTTTAATAAGTAATTGCTTTTTTTTCCAATAAAAAAAAAGATAACGTTTTTAATGTGAGGATGAATGCGAAAAGCGAAAGCTTAGAATATTGTTTAGGTGTTGTTCGTTTTCTGAGTCTGTCTTTAAATTAACTGGAAGTGTGACTGCAAACAGTTCTGCAACTGTCCAGTAGAATGCGCCAAGTATTGACAGAAATTCAAAGCACAGAAAGAAGTAACAATATAATAGTTTTTGCTCCGTGTTCAAAGCATTCATCCGCACAGAAGGAAAATCTAGCAAACGTTATATTTCAGTGCCAATAAGAGTCAATTCCTTGTCAATCCATTCAAATTCACACCAATACTTTTGATAGGGATTTCTAGTCGGGAATAAAGAATCCGATTCTTGTGTTCATTCTATTTCCATACTAGCAGGAAACCTGTGCTTTGCGCCAAGGGAAATTTGTTTTGTAAAATGCTAAATCCTGAAGTTCATGAAATAGAATAATTACTAGTAGTTCTGTGAACAGTAGACCTCGCGCTCAGTAAGTTACATTGACCTGTTATGTTTTCTCAAAAATTAATAAATAATGTATCAATTTTAAATGTCTAGAAAAAATCCTAAATAAACATAGAGCTTTTTGTCCTATCAACGTGTCGTCCCGGAATGTGAGTGTGAGCTCTGTTATCAGATCTGGCTGCCGTCGATACGCCAATCCAATCAACCCATCAGAGAACATTCTGTATTGTCGTGTTGGCGAGAAATCGGTGTGTTGAAATTAACAAAAAAAAACTACCATAATGCTGATTTCATACAAACTTCATTTCTCACTTTTCATGATTTTAGAAATCAATTTCTTTTCAATAATACTTTTTGCAATTTGAATCATCAGATTGAAAAATAAAAATATAAAAAAAAAATGCTTTCTATCAATAACTCCGAACTCCAAACTAGAATCATGGCCTCAGCGTATGGAAAGACAAAGTTGGTAGACAACTGTCTACTAACGTTGATATAAAGATAAATTTTCAAGATGTTCGATGTTTTTGAACGGGCAGTATTAAGGTGCGTACAGACTTTCGCTCTGCTCCGCAACCGAACGTCACTCCAGCAGAGCGATTGATGATCGACCGGGGAGCAACAGTGGTTCGACCGGGGAACGCGAGAAGATCTAACATCTTCCGTAACGTTCATGATGGGTGCGTGGGAGGGGCGACTGTGGTTCGATGGTGGTACGAGGGCGGCACGAGGGAGGAGCTTGCTCGGTGCTGGTTGGAAGCGCGAATATGTGTACGCAGCTTTATAGTCCACTAGACAGCTGATTTATGATGAATAAATTCTATAGTTTGATTTTTATTGTAATATTGGTTGTGAAGTTGTGCTCCTTGGAGGGTTATCTCTTATGATAGAGTCCCACGTTATGAAGCTATTATGTAAAGTGGTAAACTTTTGCCAATCCTTTACAGATGATACGATGTTATTGGTATTTATAAGAGCAATCGCTAAATTCCCTCTTTTGCGAATAAATTCACAAAAAATTAAGGCCGTCCGGCTCGCAAAATTACTGGGTTCAAACCTCAGCTCTAGCTCAGTGGTAGATGCATGAATTTTACAAATACAAGTAATCACCATAAGGTTCAATGACCGGTGATTAATAATTCTTACCGCTGCTTCTATGAAGTTCTTGAAGAATACCAGTGAGGAAATTAAAAGAATATTTGATGACTGACTAACAGTAACCATGCACCCACTAGAGAATAATAAAGACCAACTATAGTTGTTTCTAGTTTATTTTTAAAACGCTCGTCGCGAATACAGGTATTCACCAATTTATCCTTCCAAAATTCCTTAGAACTTACAACGCCAGTTCTTGAAGCTATCTGGATCCTTATATGATATAACTTGAACCTTATTAATATAATTTTTCAATATACTTGTTCTGACTAAAATGATTATCATCAAAGGATGATAAATACTGAGTGCTCTTAATAAGATCAATATTATTTGATTCAATAATTTTATATGCTGCTGAATATTTGTTGGTATCAAAACAGCTCAAACTGTATATCACGAGATGAACTAGGATAAAATAAATTTCTACGATTTGTATGCTGACATAAAACACAAAATATATTCCCATAAAAATGCGCTTTTAATTAATTCCCCCACTATACACAGAAAATCTAAAACGAGCTCGTTTGACTTATCACTCACATAAATGAAGTTCTTGATGGTCTCGTGGATTGAATTAATTATTTCCAATAATTAATTAGGCAGGCTCCTTCTGTCTCTGCTGGGCTAGCGCGTGATCCAGATTCTTATAAGTTTCTTTCCGAATTGAAGATATATTTATGGGGAATAGTTACAAATTACAAACTCTTTGACAGCACTGAGTTCACAGATAATTTAACATTTAATACAAATATTTCACATTTAAAAAAGGGTTTGGCTTAATAGTTTTAAAATTTTAAAAAGGAAGAAAGAGCCCTAAACTCCATGTGCATCCTCTCAGGTCGAGATTTTAAGCCAGAAGAAGGAGGTTTTCAGAAAAATTTGTCTCTTCCAAGAATAATTCTGTGAGCTACTCTCTGATTGGCCTTCAATTTAATAAACTCAATACAATTGGTCGCCTTGGGAATCAGGGCTTCCTCGACTTTATAATAGAAAAAATTGAATAAAAAAGTTTTTATACAAATATATGGAGTGTTTATCTTGAATTGATTTCATAATAAATCATAACATACGATTTTAATAGATAATACATTTAGTTTTTTATATGAGTTTTGTATACTCTTGGTTTTTCGTGCTTTTTAGATTATAATAAATATTTATACAGAAATAATAGTTGTTCGTATTTCTACACATCAACTTCCTTTAGTATACATAATATATCCTTTGTGAGTAAATTTTATATAATTCAACCTGTTATACTGGTTGACCGAATGATCAGCTGATTCGCTCAGCATTGATTCTAATAATTATCGATTTATTGAAGATCGACTAATTCTTTTCAAAATGTAAACAAATAATTCTAACCTCAATGTTCATGCACACTTTTATTTTTTATAATCCGCCAATAATAAGTAAGCAGCTTTATAATTTTTGATCTTGCCAATGGGTTCTCATAGTTATTGAATCACAATTATACATGTTTTCTTATCGTTTTTGATAATACTATTACTCCTAATCGCTAATAATATTCGATTTAAGTTGATTCATCCTTTGACTAGGTCTAACGTTCTTTCCATTTTATAATTCTATTAAAATTCATTGGTTCATTTTAAAATATTTGATGGTACTAAAGTACCACATGACATGGTGCTCGAAGGAAACTCCTTTTCCTTTTGTATTATCCTTAAAATGCAAAATTATAAAAAACCTTATGTTACGTTGACGCGAAATTCAAAAAAGAACATACCTGTCAATTTTCATGAAAATCTATTGCAGCATTTCGCTGTAAATGCGCAACATATAAACATTTAAACATAAAGAGAAATGCAAAACCGTCGACTTGAATCTTAGACCTCACTTCGCTCGGTTAATTATTTACTAGTAGTTCTGTGAACAGTAGACCTCACGCAGTATTCTCATCCACAAGTACCTAATTGAAACTATAGACCTTATGGAAATACAGCAATAGACTGGCTTCTCCACACATCTGTATAATCACTTGTCAGCTGATTTTATGATGAATAATTCTATAGTCTGATTTTTACTCCAATATTGGCGTATGAATGAGGCTCCTTTTCCCTTTGATATTATCCTTGGAATGCAAAATTTCCAAAAACCTTGTAAATACGTCGACGCGCAATTGAAAAATGAACATACCTCTCAAATTTCATGAGAATCTATTAACGCGTTTCGCCGTAAATGCGCAACATATAAATATTTAAACATTCGAACGTTTAAAAATTCAAACATTTAAACATTAAGAGAAATGCCAAACAGTCGACTTGAATCTTAGACCTCACTTCGCTCGGTCAATCATTTAAAATAAAGTGGATTATCTTCATCATACAGATTTGAAATTTTCTGTCAAAATCAAATTGGGTTTGTTTGGTCTCAAACACGCATATTTGAGTCGCGCGTGCTACCAATTAAACCACAGATTCAGTTGGAGAAAGCTTGTCTGGTTGGGCTTTTACTGTTGCGTAAACTTTGAATAACAAATTGAATAATTTTTCTCCATTATTAAATTCAAGTTAATTGATTCATAAAAACTAAATTCACATGATTTCGAAACAGAATCTCAAGAGAAAATTAATGGCAAAAACCGCACATCAATATCGCAAACCATCGATGTTTCAAAAATATTCACATTTTAAGATACTAAAAAATCATAAAAAATGAAATAAATGATTACATTGGAAATTTAAAAGAATATAAACTATCAAATTTTATTTTTTTTGAAGTGTTAGTGAACACTAATAGTAACTTTTACTCACATATTTAACACTTTGAACATACTTATTTGATCTGTCTTCTTTTCCAATGTCTTATTTATTCCATTTCTGTATGATTTATCAATACCGGCATCTTCAAATGTAAATATCTTTGAAACTTATGTCTTTGAAATATCTTTGATGTGCGGTTTTCATCATTCATTTTCTCTTGAAGTTCAAGAAAAATATCACAAACTGGAAACTTGAAAAGTTGAGAACTCTACGAACTGAAAACTTGACAAACTAAAGACTAAACAAATTGCAAAATGAAGATATGAAAACTTGACGTACTGGAAACTTCACGAACTGAAAACTTGAAAAACTGAAAATAGGTATACAATCATCCTCGGTAAATTAAAAAACTTCATGCAAAATTTCAAGTTATTCAGTTCCGTAGTTCAGACTTGATGCGTGAAACATATATTCCGTATTCAGCACTTGTATAAGCCAATTCTTTTCTTTATAACATCATAGATCCTATTATATTAAGCAAGAAATTTCTGTATATCTGTTTATATATTTTTTATACATGGTTATTTATGTTCAACGTATCTCGAAAACGGCTCTAACGATTTTCACGAAATTTGGAACATAGTAGGTTTATGATATAAAAATTCGATTGCACTAGGTTACATCCTTGGAAAACTCGCTGAACGACATTAAAAGTACTAGCAGTTCTGTGAACATTAGACCTCGCGCTCAGTAAGTTACATTGACCTGTTATGTTTTCTCAAAAATGAATGAATAATTTATCAATTTCAAATGTCTAGAGAAAATCCTAAAAACAGAGCTTTCTGTCCTATCGCACTGTGACGTGTCGTCCCGGAATGTGAGTGTGAGCGCTATTATCAGGTCTGGCTGCCATCGATACGCCATTCCAATCAACCCATCAGAGAACATTCTGTGTTGTGTTGACGAAAAATTGTTGTGTTGAAATTAACAAAATAAACTACCATAATGCTGATTTCCTACAAACTTCATTTATCATTTTTCATGATTTTAGATATCAATTTCTTTTCAATAATATTTGTTGCAATTTTGATCATCAGATTAGAAAAGAAAAATGTAAAAATAGTTATTTGTGCAACTAGTGCGCAAAGTGACAGTTTGCTGCACTGAAAGAAACGTTTACACCCGAGCCGCAGGCGAGTGCGGAATAGTTTCTTGAGTGCAGCAGAGGAACTTTGCACACGTAATTATACATTACATTTTTCCTACAGTTACCATTGAATATGAAAAGTGGGTAATTATGGGTAAAATTCCCTGAAATCCATCAAATGTTTTTCTGTGTAATTTTATTATTAATAAAAACCTTAATTTATTTAAAATTGATTTATAATAATGTAGTAAATGGATGAAGGCAGCTGTCTCTGTCGTCCACTGCCTTAATATTATTATAACGTGCACCACAGTCACAGTTACCAACTTAATTTTGATTTTGCTGCACTGGTGCTCCATATAACCTACTAACTATTTTGCGTTGCCATGTTGCAAATCTGGAGTGCAGAAAAAATTTTCTCGCCCCACTTGGATGTAATGAGCTGGTTTTCGTGCATCATATGGAGGCCGAAAGTGATTGTTTTCTGATCAGGCCGGTAGAAGTTTTACGTCCCTAGGGCTGTAAAATAGCCTTGAAGTCAGCTGATTCTGATTTGATGTGAACGTGTTCACAAAATAGTTTATGAAACGGAATCAGTCTATGCTTCTAGAATTGAATAAAGTATTTTGCAATAAGATACTATCATTTTATTTGGATGAATGAGATACAAATAAGATATTATAAACTATTCAAATTCAATTTTCAGAGTATAATAGAATCTAACCTCAAACCTCATAGTACTGCGTTTATCACGAAACCTAGTGGATAATTTTGGAACTAATTGGGCAATATCCATGACGCTGAACGTTTTCACAAATAGTTTATGAAACGGAATCAGTTTATGATTCTAGAATTGAATAAAGTATTCTGCAATAATATACTATCATTTTATTTGGATGAATGAAATACAGATAAGATATATATTAAAAACTATTTAAATTCGATTTTCAGAGTAGGATAGAACTTCTAACCTAAACTTCTGAAGTCGACAACAAGCATTGTTGACGTTGACATTCAGATTGGCCAAATCTCAAGTCTGCTAAAACAGCTGATCAAAAAACTTTTCATTATTCGTGTTTATTATTCAATAATAATTAAAACATTTATAATAATATCATCTTATTGTCATTTGAAAGAATAAAAAAGTATAAACTCAACCTCTTACATAATTCAACATAATCTTTTAGGTTATTTAGACAAATCAGAATAAAAAATAAAAAAACGGACAATTTCCTGATATTCAAATTACCTCAGATTTGCTAGAGCTATGACCTTCCACTTTTGATTTTGGAAGTGCTTAATAAACAATTATTCTCATATATATAAATGTTGTTTTTTTTCTGTGTGGCGAAAAATAGTGTTCGACCACGGGTAAAAATGTTTTTCCAGCTCTCAATCTTTTCTTCTTGAAAACCGATTTCGAGCCAGAAAAGTCTCATTTTCGGCCCTAGGTGCGAAATAAACTATTCCCGCACTAGAGCGGAAAAGTGATTCTTTCCGTTCTGTAATCAGTGCAGGAATGGCCACTTTTCAAGGTAACTGTAGGAAAAAAATTTTTTACTATCAATAACTCCAAACTCTAAACTAAAATCATGTCCTCAGTTTAATGGAAAGACAAAGTGAGTCTGTAGACAAGACTTGTCTACTAACGTTGATGGAAAGACACATTTTCAAGATGTTCCATGTTTTTGAATGGGTAGTATTATAGTCCACTTGATAGCTGATTTATGATGAATAATTCTATAGTCTGATTTTTTCGGTAATATTGGCGTATAAAGGAGGCTCCTTTTTCCTTTTATATTATCCTTGAAATGCAAAATTTCCAAAAACCTTGTATATACGCGCAATTCAAAAAGGAACATACTTGTCAAATTTCATGAAAATCTATTACCGCGTTTCGCCGTAGATGCGCAACACATAAACATTTAAACATTCAAACATTTAAACATTAAGAGAAATGCCAAACCGTCGACTTCAATCTTAGACCTCACTTCGCTCGGTCAATAATTCATCCTTGGAAAACAGTTGAGTCTTTCGTCGTCTGTGGATAGTAAAAAGTGAGCGAGTGATTCTGTGGAAAATCAAAATATCGCATCCCCGAAATTCATAAGCTGACGTATAGCCAGCTGTAAAATATAAACACGATCATTTTAGAGAATTGTGTTCTGTTTATCAATAAATGAAAATAACGAGCATAGCTCGGTGCCCCGATATTAAGTGATAAAAAGAGAAATACTAGATCTGAACAAGGAATTAGTAATAGAGAGAAAATGATGATATTAGAACAGATGAATACTTTCAACCTGAGGAAATTTCCACTGAACCTTTCATCATTGCACACAAAAAGTTCCCTTCAAACTTTGCTACGTCAAAACGTAACTTACTACAATCAATTTAAGCAGAAAGCCATTAAGTTTGAGAAACATCGAAGATTGATTTCAACGAAACAAAAAATACATAAAATGAAATCATTTGCATTTTCAAATTTTAAATTATTGTAAATAATCGTCTACTCTCAATGTGACAAGATTGAAGAATACAAGTTTGTCCTCTTGAATTTGTGGTATTCCACAAGCGAATAGTATACCAGCGTATAGTAAAATGAAAAGTATTCCACCAGCGAATAGTATACCAGCGTATAGTAAAATGAGGAGTATTCCACCAGCGAATAGTATACCAGCGTATAGTAAAATGAGGAATGAACATTTTGATGAAGAGTACAACTGCAGTAGCTGTAGCACCGATGAAGACTTTCAATGTAGGGAACTATTCTGGGAAAAAGTCACAGGCTTCACTCCATTATTGATTTGTATGTTGTACGCACTGTGATGAAACTTTTAAATAAATCTCATGAGAAAAGAGAATCAAACAGGAAAATTGTAATTACCCTTATAAAATGAAAGAATATACTAAACGAATAGTTAGCGACCGAGCGATAAAGCTTCCTTATCAATGGATGAGTATCAGATAAGAGTATCGTTCTGTACTACACATTTTCCTAGAAAATTATTTAATAAAACTATAATTATTTTGCAAATTGAGTATGAATCGTTTGTGAATTGCTCATTGAATTTTGAGGTTACACTTTGTTTACTATTAATCAGATGTTTTGGAGTAGCTCAAACACAGCTGACTGATTCAATATATTGTAAAATGTCATGCCAGGATTTCAAGCAAGCTGTAATATTATTTTTCTAAAATTAAGAACTATCGATAAAGGACCAAGAATTTCGAATAAAAAATAAAATATATGTATTATTGTTGAAATTATTTATTATTCAAGAAATTGTATTATAATATCAAGTATTATTGTAACTAACTAGGTCATAGCATGAACATTATATTACTGATAAGAGCAGCAGAAATTAATTATAACAGTTTCGAACATAACAAAAATTGTATAGGAATATTAAATTATTAATTATTGTTTCAACTGAACCACATGGTGAATGAATCTCTTTGGCAAGTCTAAGCCAATCATATAGCATAGAAATAGCACCAAAAGGGTGATCGTTTGAAAACATCATATGTTAATCTGTTATCAGACAACAAACCTGCCTTATCATATATGCTAGCGCATGTACACTGTATAGAGGAACTCTATCTAGAGAATTAAGTAGTTTAAAGAATTATACAAATCAAATTATTATTGTAATTAAAGGAATTATATTTTACTGCTTGCCACTGACGTCATGCCTACGTCATAATCATCCTACCAATGGCAAATTTTCATGCAAATTAATTACACAGAGATTCTCAGAGAAAAGGTTCTAGCCAAAAGGCTTAGAAAAAGACAGTCACTTCCCTTTTGAAATCCTCACCAGTAAGACCTCGTTAAAGTTACCAAGACCTATTTGTGAAATTCTGTTCGATTTTATATGTTTTATCTGTGAGCCAATATTTTCGGCTATTCTATTTGTTATTTGTAAATTTATTTTCATCAATCGATAATTCAAGAGTTTAAAGTTCAATTACTCCCTGATTTAATTGGTGGAGGAGATATTTTAAATAAAAATTCCACACGTGCTGAGACCGAAGCCTGGACCGCCGCCGATCAAACGAATTTGATCCAAAGAAAAAACCACGACCGCCAAGGAGTTTCACGTGAGTTTTAAAATTTAAAGGGGCCCCAATCTATGCTTCGAAAAATATTACAGTGCAGAAAATATAAATTTTTTCTTCGTTAAATTAATGGCCACGCCGACAACGCTTATTAATTATTAAGATCCTAGAATTTATTTGGTATAGAATTTATAAGAATTTGTAGTTAATTAACTGTCCTCCGCTGCCAGAACCACGACCCCGAGCAAATTTAAAAAATATTTTATAATTTATTTTCACCATTTTTCACAAACTGTTAAATTTTATCAATTCGTAGGGTTATACAGTTCAATTCACTCCAAATTATACATCTAGTTATTCAGTTTCTCGAGCTAAATTCAATAGTGAAATTATAATTTTGATTAACTCACACTGTTTTTATTTATCTTGAAAAAACATTCCTAATTCTTCAGTTCACCTTCTCGCCTAGCCTATAAAAGTGTAAATCCACCTAACGGTACACGATGGTTCGACCGAACAGAGGCACTCCGAGGAATGAGGTCAATGCTCCGAAGCCAGGGCCAGCTATTTCTGGATCACTGTCTGAAGAGACCCTCCGAATTATTCGACAGCAAATCGAAGAGTCTGTCCACAGTGCTGTATCAATGGCTGTGAAATCTATTTTCGAGGAACTTCAGGCATTGAAGGAGGAGAACAAACAGCTGCACGATAGAATTCGTGAGCTGGAGGTGTCTTGTCACCTGAAGGTCGACGACCTCGAGCAATATGGGCGCCGACATTCTATACGTATTTTTGGGATCCCGGAGAGCGACAAAGAAGACATGGACCTGCTGGCTCTCGATGTCTTCAACAAGAAGCTGAACGTGCCCGTGACTCTGGCGGATGTCAACCGCTCGCATCGCGTTGGAAGGCGTCAACCACCTCAACAAGGGCAAGCGAAACCTAAGGACCGACCCATCATAGTTCGACTCTGCAGCTACCGGACCAGGAAGATGATCTTCGACGCTAAGAAGAAGCTGAAGGGTTCCGGCGTCACCATTCGCGAGGATCTGACTGCGGAGCGTCTCAAGATCCTCAACGCTGCGGCCGACCGTCATGGGCATAGGAATGTCTGGTCATCGGACGGGAGGATCAAGATCTCTATCGGCGAGGGAGGATCCAAGAGGGTCCACACAGTCGAGAGGATGACCGACCTTCAAAAAATAAAGGTAAATTAAATCATTTCAGGATTCGATTACTAAGGTGCCCTTCACTACAATAATAGGAAATTCGTATTAAAACATTTCACATTAGATATACCTTGGCATTTTTCATGAGCTGGCTTTCTGTTCTATAAATGAATCTTTCCACTGCTATTTATGATTATGTATGAGGCAATTATTTCAAACTAAGGAGATCCACATTTGTTAATACTGATTAATAATTTATCTTGATATTAATTCCCAAAACTACGTTCAATGCATCAACTACTATACTCCAGAGGGTACTTAGAGAATCATTATCTCTATTCTTACTAATAATTATTACATCTCTTACCAAAATTATTTCCATAATTAATAATTTTCGAAATGCTGAATTTCAAATAAATTGGATGATTAACATACGTTATAGATATGGATGTAATCTATAGGTAAAGATAGTAATCTCTTCTATATAAGGTGTACATAATGATATCTCCTACTGTTGCCACAGCTCGAGCAATAGAAGCAAATGTGTGAAGAATTATTGATAGAACGGAGGGGTGGGTAGTCTGTTCATATGCTTATATAGGGGCTGTGTTTCATTTAACGTTATCTTAGACATTCATCACTAAAATATTACAGTTCTCAATTTACTACTTTTATTGTTATTGCAACTCCCAATAGTTAATTATACTTCTATTAGAAGTATAGTAAAATACTATATAATATTTTTCACACTTCACCGTTCAATCCTATTTAAAACTCATCTAAAATAATCTAGCACTTTCTCCATCGTCTCCTCTACTTCTTATTTTTCTTTCTAATTTCTCTTCTTGATCTTATATTTATAATGATTACTTGAATATTGTTGTTTGCGATGATGATTATTATTCTCTTCTATTCTTCTTCTTCTTCTTCTTCTTCTTCTTCTTCTTCTTCTTCTTCTTCTTCTTCTTCTTCTTCTTCTTCTTCTTCTTTCTTCTTCTTCTTCTTCTTCTTCTTCTTCTTCTTCTCTTCTTCTTCTTCTCTTCTTCTTCTTCTTCTTCTTCTTCTTCTTCTTCTCTTCTTCTTCTTCTTCTTCTTCTTCTTTCTTCTTCTTCTTCTCTCCTTGATTAATTCAAGATCACAATACGATGTTCTATTTCTTATTCTATAGTTCAGTTTCATAAGTTCTTCTCAATTTGTGCACATTCCTTCTTTCTCTTCTTTTCTTCCCTATTATTATCATTATTTTCCCTGTGATTTTTTCACTAGCTATCCAGCATGTTCAAATGTTTATTTCTCTTTCTATATCTATTTATCTTTCTACCTTTTCTCTTTCTATCTGATTACCTTCTACTAGTATCCATATATTATATTATAATATCCATATAATATTCGATTCTTTCCCACATTAAATCATACTATTCCTCTTCAATTTTATGCGAATATTATTCATTATCAATTGTATTATGTATCTTTTCTCAATTGATAACTTTCTTCAAAGATTTTTCGTTTTTCTGCTGGCTTTTTCTTCTCTTTTTCAGTTTTTACTGGATCCCATTTCGCTCTATCTCCACCATGAACACGATCTTCCACTACTGGATTCCATCTCTCTCTATCTCCACTTGGACTCGATTTTCCACCACTGGATTCCATCTCTCTCTGTCTCCACTTGGACTCGATCTTCCACTACTGGATTCCTTCTCGCTTACCTCCACTTGGACCCGATTCTTCCACTACTGGATACCTACTCGCTCTATCTCCACTTGGACCAGATCTCCCACTACCAGTTCTTCCTCAATCTTCATCTTATTCACCATTAGGATTATTCATCACCGGAACTCCACACATCTACATCTTATTGTGTTTAGTGAATTTTTTTTGAACTAGTGCTTTAAATAGTGAAGGGAGCCGAACTGTCAAGGCATGCTGAATGCACTCGAATCAAGAGACTTTTTCATTTAGGTTAAGTTTTATCAGTTTCATCCCCATTTTCCCCGTCATGTGTCGTTCTGAGGTCGGTTCACGATTGGTCTGCTGCTTCCATGATGCCTCTCACTGACACGTCAGCTCGCTCGCCCTCAAGTAGGTATGATTATTTCAATAATAGTAATAATGACGCAGGTATGTTTCTAGCAAATAAGCTCCACTCTTTCAAAAAACTTTTCAAGGCTGCTCACCTTAACGTACAATCACTCAGTTGCCACATTGATGAACTCAGAGCAATCTTCCGTTTTCAGGACTTCAATATAATCGGAATTTCCGAATCATTTTTGAAGCCTAGTATTTCATCAAATTTTGTTGCATTGCCTGGATATAATCTTTTCCGGAATGATAGATTAAATAAAGCTTGTGGGGGTGTAGCAATTTATGTGAAAGAAGGTATCAAAACAAAAGTTTTAATCACATCTAAACAAGAGTATTGTTCCAGACCAGAGTTTATGCTACTTGAATTATCCTTATCTAGTACTGATAAATTACTCGTTGGTATCTGTTATCGCCCACCAAAAATAGGTCATTTCACAGATTTCGAAAATGCCTTGCTTTCTCTTATGCCTTGTTATAACCGTATACTAGTTATGGGGGATATGAACACCGACTTGAACATGACAAATCGTAACTTTGACTACTTTCAACTGACTACAATTTTCCAATGCCTAAACATGACTATTTTACCTCTCGATTCAACTCATCATACTAATGAATCAGACACACTCATTGACCTTCTCATGTTAGTGATCCAATGAGGTTGTTCAAGCAGGCCAAATCTCAGTCCCAGCTATTTCTAGACATGATTTGATCTACTGTGTACTTTCCCATAAGATACCCAAGCCAGAACAGAAAATTATCACTTATAGAGACTTCAAAAACTTTGATGAAGCCGCCTTCCTGACTGATGTGGCTCAGACTCCATGGCATCAAATTGAAGCATTACCCTCAGTTGATGACATGGTCAAGACTTTCGAGAATTGGACTTTGACTTTGTATGACAAACATGCACCTTATGTGACAAGGAGGATTAATAGAAAACGACGAGTACCGTGGATGACTGAAGACATACTTAAGATGATGGGACGTAGAGACAAAGCACATAGAAAATTTAAAAAGACATTTGACTTGGACAGTTTGATAGAGTATAGGAGCCTTAGAAATAGGGTTAAACAGGAATTACGGAACTCAAAGATTAGGTACTTGAATTCGTTTATGACAAACAATAGACAAGACTCTAAATCACTTTGGCAGGGAATAAAAGAATTCGGGCTTGGCAAACAGAAATCGAATCCAATAATATAAATGACCATTTCGTTTCACACTCTAACCAACGCGACGAAGTTGTCATTGCTAATCACATTGATGATCTTGAAGAGCAGGTTACAAACTTAGATTTACCAATCACTGATCAATTTCATTTCCATCCAATCTCAGAAGAAGACACTTTCAGAGCAATTCAACGTATTCATAGTAATGCTACGGGTGTAGACAAAATTCCTATTAAATTTATCAAGAAGATGTTATTTGCTGTTTTACCAACCATTACATACATTTTCAACAAGTCACTTGAAGAAGGCATTTTCCCTGAAAACTGGAAGTTTGCTCTGGTTCGCCCTCTAAATAAAGTTCCATCACCCAATAAAGTTGAGGATTTTAGACCAATCAGTATTTTACCTGCATTGTCCAAAGTGCTAGAAAGACTCATTCATGCTCAAGTTGTAAAATTTCTAGACAACAATAGTAAGCTTCATAACTTTCAATCAGGCTTTAGAAAATTCCATTCAACTGAGACAGCTCTGCTTCGTGTCACTGATGATATAAGGTTAGCTATGGACCAAAGAAAATGCACCATCCTCACCCTATTGATTTTTCTAAAGCATTCGATACTGTTGATCATACAGTCCTTCTGAATAAGTTGGCTATTCTTGGTTTCAGTCACAACTCGTTAGTTTGGTTTAAATCCTATCTATTAGGTAGGAAACAATGTGTATCTGTCGGTGACAAAAAGTCAACTTGGAAAAACGTTATGCATGGAGTACCACAAGGTTCAATTTTAGGCCCTCTCCTCTTCACTTTGTATGCTAATGACCTTTCTTCCATTATCAAATTCTCCAGTTTCCATACTTATGCAGACGACCTTCAAATCTATTTAAGCTGTCCCATAACAAAAATAATGAAACAGTTGGAATAATGAATCAGGATATCAATTCGATAGTGGAATGGACAAAGAAAAATGGCCTTAAGCTTAATCCCATCAAAACACAACCCATTATAATTGGATATTCTCGTCTTATAAACAATATTGACCTTGAATCGATTCACAAAATTAGTGTAGACGGTAATGACATTCCTTACTGTAGCTCAGTTAAAAATTTAGGCATTATTATGAATAATACTCTTGACTGGTCAGAACAAGTGAACAAAACTTGTAAAAAGGTATTCTCAGCCATGCATGCATTGAAGAAAATGCACGATATCCTCCCTAGAAACATTAAATTATTATTGGTTCAATCTCTCATCTTCCCACATTTAATGTATTGTAATTCTGTTCTTAACGATATGCAAGTCACTCTGAATGATAAACTACAGCGTTGCCAAAATTATTGTCTACGTTTCGTCTACTCTCTCCAACGCCATGATCATATCACCCCAGCCCACATTGCTAGTTCAACATTAAAGCTTCCCGATCAGAGGCTTTTTCGAATAGTCAAGCTTGTTAGAGATATCTTGATATACGGTAATCCGAACTATTTTAAAGATGATTTCAAATTTGTCTCTGAAGGTAGGAGGATAGATGCTTCACATACTAGAACCGGAGAAAGTACTTTAAGGATACCCAATCATCGAACTACTATTTTCACAAAATCCTTCTTAGTCAGTGCCTGTCGTGCATGGAATGCACTTCCTGTTTCTATCAGGTCCATCGAGAGCCGAGCGAGCTTCATCCTAACTTTAAAAAAACATCTTTTGGAACAAATGACTGAAACTGTCCGGCCCTAGAACGATCACATGACATCCATCCCCCACCCATCCCACAAATACAAACCTTAAACCATGTTATAGAACGAATTGTATATATATATATATATTATATAAACTCATGTTATTTCAATTATCCACTGCATAATGCTGTTATTACTGAAAGTTGATAACCCTGATCTACTTTCAGCCTACTTCATTTTATTTATTTGATCTTATCTACCTATATAATTATTTTACTCTATCAATTTTCTGTTTTTTTTTCTCTTTAATATTCATATTGATTAAAACTTTTACAATATTTCCATTAATAAATAAATCCTTAGTTTAAATAACGAAATTAACGTTTTGGTAGAGAGTTAGTGGGGAGGATATTTTAATATTCTTTCCGAAGAATGGACATTGATATGTCCAAAGCTCCGCCAATTTATGTAGATGCATAACAATATGATTATTATCTATAGTTATTATATTACAAACTGCTTTTTCATATCATATACAGTTCAATAATTATTTTCTTAGTCTATATTATGTAAATTCATCTATATTTTGCTGTATTGTAAGCTATTGTATATAAGTGTATAAGCCAGTATATATTGTAATCTACATAAATAAAGTACTCAATCAATCAATCAATCAATCAAGCCTGTCAATTTGTGTCTGATACGTTCTATTCTATCAATCAAGACCGATCGAATTACGACATGAAAATAATTGAAATTAAGCTGGATATTGGAACAGATTAAGTGGATGTAGTGTGTGGGGTCGATCGGAATTATTTATTCTCTGTCCTTACCTGATAATCATATCAGCTTTTATCTGTTACCAACTCGACTTAGGAAGCGAAATTAGTAACTGTCGGCAGAAGCAGCTAGAGAGAGACAGATAATTTCTACAATAGAGCTAAAACCCGACAAGAATCTGTCCTCGAAGTCTATCCGAACGATATATGGTCCAAGTACCCTATCTTAATCATTCAGAACTATTAGAGACGCAGTCCCGTAAATATCACATCGGATTTTTGCTGACCGTATGATTTTATATGTTGTTTCATCACGGTAATAGCTTTAAGATATCCGTATTCAGTGTCTAGCAAACGCTACACTACTTATAAAAATTCTTTATCACTATACAATCTGTCATAAGAAGAATCAAGGGTGAGCGAGTGTTTATGCCTCCCGCGATTCAGACAAATTTATTGAATCTTGTAGTGAATCGATCAGTCTGGTACTCACTTAGCGTCCACGTACGCAGTTACAAAATTTATAACCTCAATACTGGTGACTTAGTACAAGATTCATTATACGTGTATCGACCTATCCTTGGAGGCGAGAGTAACTCCCCCAGGAAAAGTTTTACAGCACCTATAATCATGATGGAACCCACTAATTTCACAAATGGTTTTCAAATATCAATTGATTGTTTCTTCCTGAAAGATCTGAATCGAAACAAATCATAAGTTATAGTCTGTAGTTGAATACCAAATCTGTATAATCAGAGAAATGACAGCAATAAAAGTATGATATGCCCACAGATACTTAGCTACTAAACTAAGATAGCAGTGATTAGAATAGATTGGCGATTAGAAGATGGATCAATGGTTGGAGAATGGGTAAATAAGTGCAGGTCGAAACGATGATGAAAGTAGACAAGGACAGAGAATTATTCGAAAAAAGGATTGAGGGTTTTGTGCGGTCTTGACCATTTCTCCAAACGTGTCTCAGCTCAAGGCTTCCTCAAGGTCAATGCCAACGATGAAATGATCGTTAGAAGGCATCCAAAGCGATTTCCATCCTCGGGAGAAAGGGTTAAATCATAGTAAAGAAATTTCTCGAGCTACTTTAATACTTTTTCCTCGAAATTATCAGTTTGAAAAAAGAATTACCTATCCCCTTCGTCTATAACAAGATAGCTGAGTATGGTAATTACAGTGATGGAGACTTCAAAGTCATGTTGTATCCCACAGATTTTAATGTCAAATATGTTTTTGATAATTTGAAGAGCGCAATGCCAGATGAATGCAAGATCTGTTACACAATAGGCCTAATTGTAAGAGCGTACTAACTGCATTACGTAATTCGTGATAGCCTCGTTGTATCACAAGTCTCAATAACCTTTTTTGTATAGCCCAATATGTATTTCCGGAGTTCCAAATTTTGTGAGACAAGTTAATTACTGGAGACATGAGTGACGAATGATGAAATTTCAAATAGTGTAATGATAGTATTGATACTGAACTAAATCTTGATTTCATGAGCTTTGTTGTATTGAAAGTGGAAATTTGTTGATAAATACAGTAATTTGTTCCGATGGAAATAAAATACTTTTAACAGCTGTGGAAATTAGTGAAAATTTATATTGAGGATTGTGAATTTTCTGAACTGGAATTATTAGAGTCAAAGTAATCACTGAATTATATCATTATTTTCTGCAAAATGCTTCCAAACTCAGTAGCAATTGTTTCAGAATATAATAAGCAAATTTTTTAAATTATATTTTGAGCGATAATCTAATCAACACTTCACATTGCATTAGTTGGAGTGATCCGTGGTCTAGTGGATAGAGAGCTTGCGTAGCAGCATAGAGACCCCGGGTTCGAGATCCCTCTCACAACCAAAAGTTTTTTAACCAGATCACCCCCGTGTTATAGGATGGGCACGTTAAACTGTCGGTTCCGGCTGAAGTATGACAGTCGTAAGGCCCATTGACGGCTTAAGTTATATATTCAGGCGATGGGACCTTCCCGCAAGGGACTCCCCACCAACAAAAGCCATACGAATTTACTTTTTGTTACATCAGTTGAAAAATTATCATAATGAAAAAAAATCTTTCAACTGAAATTGAGCAAAGTTCTACAATTTACATTCAGAATCCCAAGTATATAATTTCAAAAAGATGGTTACTGTGATTAATAATTGAGATATATCAAAACTTGAAATAAAATACTATGAATACAGATGTGATTCAAAGGATGAGGGGGAAATTTAATAACAATATTAGTTCAATAACAACAATCACATTCAATTTATTGCCTGTCTGGGTTTCTACAAGACTCAGCTAACAAATAGTAAATCACACTATTAGTGAATAGATTCAAGATAATATGGAGTTATAGATTGCTCCAAGGATGAGATTACGTGACAAATCAGAGACCCTTTCAGAACTCAGCCAGGTTCACAATTATTTCCGATTCAATATCAAGGGCATCCCACCGACAATGATCAGCACAGTAAATGTGAATGTATGTTGAGATGCCTTGGCCTTGGTTTCGTAAAAGATTTTTCCGATGTTTTGTAATGCGGTGATAGTTTGTTTGGTAGGCCTGTTACAAAAGCTGAAGCCTATTTTCGATGGAGGCATGGTTTGAAAAGCTGTTGAGAAGGAAATGTTGTGGTTGCAGAAAGATGTTTTTCCATAATGCATCCAGATTCTAACATTCTGATGCTTAGTTCCAGAACCGTTCCAGAAACCGTAAACAGTTCCAGAACCGATCAAAATTGTTATCTCACGTGAACAAATTTGTTTACACTGCACTTTATTTATATGACCTTCAATTCACTCATATTGTATAAGAATTTAAATCGATTTTTTTCTGATAATAGTTGATTTTCTTAGACTAATTCTTTTCAATGAATATCGAATATCGTTTTTTTCAAACATGTATTTCACGATTTGCTTAAATTTATCCAAAAAGATCTATGACTACCCCCCTCCCATTTGTCTACTGAGTATGACGCTAATATTAATATGATATGCCCACAGATACTTAGCTACTAAACTAAGATAGCAGTGATTAGAATAGATTGGCTCTATTTCCCGAGACTTTTGGGTAAGGCGACGTATGATGATATAAATTGAGCCACATGCTTTGAGTGTGATCCGATTCACGTGGAAGTGATTCAGAGACCCCAAGCAGCAACAATTCAAGATATAATACTTACCGAAAGCACATCTCTCATTATTAATCTGACTATAACAAATATTACGTTAAACGCTTGGTAAAACTGTCCATCAAGTATATATAGTATGAAAGGAATCTACATCTACATCTACATCTACATCTACATACAGTAAGAAATGAAATTCGTTCAATTTCTCATTATTTTCGGTTATTTCATAACTAGTAGTTCTGTGAACAGTAGACCTTGCGCTCAGTAAGTTACATTGACCTGTTATTATGTTTTCTCAAAAATTAATAAATAATTTATCAATTTAAATGACTAGAAAAAATGACGTGCCGTCCCGGAATGTGAGTGTGAGCGCTGTTATCAGGTCTGGCTGCAACTGTCTACAACGTTGATGGAAGATACAATTTTCAAGATGTTCGATGTTTTTGAACGGGTAGTATTATAGTCAACTGTCTACTAACGTTGATGGAAAGATAATTTTCAAGATGTTCGATGTTTGAAGGGGTAGTATTATAGTCCACTAGACAGCTGATTTATGATGAATAATTCTACAGTCTGATTTCTACTTTCCTTGCCCTATTACTATAGGTAAGGGAGTATTGCTTCCCGGAAAAAATCTGGTGTGGCGCACTCACACAACTTTCCCTGCCGTTATGAAAATTGATCACCTGACGCTAGTGTTCCCGCGCATCTCAAGTCTACTATTCAAAGATTTGAGCCAGCTGGTGACAGGGCAATAACGCTGGAGACACACGAAGTCTGCTATCTCATCATAGTGAATCATTTAATAGAATCAACAGTTGCCAAAAGTTTGCAATTGGATAATCACATTTTCTCGAATTTCGAGCTTATTTTCAATTTTAGGTGAAAATGTTACTGAAAATTAATTGTAGAGATTCTCATGCTCAATCTTTTCCACTCGAATTTTTTTGTTTAAATTTTATCTGAAGCCTGATAATTGAGAATCTAAAATCAAACTTTGCATAGATGGGGCGGAGCTCCTGAAATTTTTTACAGATATGGGACTTGTGGCAATTGATACAGCTTATCGATGACTATTTCAGGTATAACTTTAATCAAAATCGTTGGAGCCGTTTTCGAGAAAATCGCGAAAAACCCTGTTTTTGACAACATTTTCGCCATTTTGAATCGCATTTGTTCGAAATTGGTCGTGTCGGCTCCTTATACTGTAAGGACCTTAAGTTCCAAATTTCAAGTCATTCCGTTAATTGGGAGATGAGATATCATACACACACACACACACACACACACACACACACACACACACACACACACACACACACACACACACACACACCACACACACACACAGGCAAATACCCAAAAACCACTTTTTTGGACTCAGGGGACCTTGAAACGTATAGAAATTTAGAAATTGGGGTACCTTAATTTTTTTCGGAAAGCAATACTTCCCTTACCTATGGTAATTATAAGGCAAGGAAAGTAAAAATTAAGGTATGTAAGTAAGGTGTGTGTGTGTGTGTGTGTGTGTATATGAATGTATGTGCGTCTGTGTACACGATATCTCATCTCCCAATTAACGGAATGACTTGAAATTTGGAACTTAAGGTCCTTACAGTATAAGGAGCCGACATGACCAATTTCGATCAAATTCAATTCAATATGGCGGCTAAAATGGCGAAAATGTTGTCAAAAACAGGGTTTTTCGCGATTTTCTCGAAAACGGCTCCAACGATTTTGATCAAATTTATACCTAAAAAAGTGAGTGGTGCTATGATACTTGTATTATAGTGCCACGGTAACTCAGTGCTGATCATACTATCACTGCGGCCTGAGTTTTCAGAAGCAGCTCGCACGCGCGGGAGAGTTGCAAGTTCTGCAGGAGAAGCCTTTGGGCCTATATACTGCAGGGGTGGAAGGTGGATACAGGGGTCGGCTCCTGTATCCGGGAATTTTTGGGCTTCGGCCCCTCACACCTAAAAAAGTAATTGATAAGCTCTATCAACTGCCACAAGTCCCATATCTGTAAAAATTCCAAGAGCTCCACCCCATCTATGCAAATATTGATTTTAGATTCCCAATTATCAGGCTTCAGATGCAATTTAAACAAAAAAATTCAAGTGGAAAAGATTGAGCATAAAAATTTCTACAATTAATGTTCAGTAACATTTTCACCTTTAATTGAAAATAAGCTGGAAGTTCGATAAAATAAGATTATTAAATTGCAAACTGTTGGCAACTGTTGATCCTATTAAATCATTCACTATGAAAAGATAGCAGACTTCGTGTGTCTGCCGCGTTATGTCCTGTCACCAGCTGGCTTAGATC
>NC_052510.1:28797802-28834990 GCF_014356525.2 Nilaparvata lugens | reverse complement strand
TTCAATATTGTATTTGGTATTTTTCAACCTTTTCTATTTTTAATTATTAATCGAACCTTCAGTTCTGGACAGACTTTCTGCTCCTTCTGCTTACATTATAGCCAAGTTGCTATATTTGTCCTCTTTCAGTGTTACATAGTCAACAGCTTGAAAGCTTCAGGTACGATTGGATTCTACCTAAACTGAATTCCTAGTTTTCATTTTTTGTGAAATTAGGTAATTGTTCATATTCATATAATTTCTGTATTTTCATACCTTTAAGATTACTAAGAATTTTGCAGGACTTTTATCTAGGATTTTTGTCTCTCGACTGATTTTATTAGTCAGGTTAAGATTCTCATATTTACTATCATTTTTCAAGTATTCTAAATTTATTCATTTTAAACATTGCTAAATTTTGGTACGTTCAATTCAATTATTACTCATTGTCATTATTGTTCTATTATTAGTTTCAGCATCAATATACTCTTTTGTGTATTTCAACATTAACATTGATATCCCAACTTTATCTTTGTATTACTCAATCTTTTGCGCTCACAGAGGTAACATCATTTGAAACATTGTATCAGTATTCTTAAACGTACTAGCAAAAGTCTAGGTACAATAAACAACTTGAGTGCATTCCTAATTCTTTTATTTTAATTACAACTACATTAATTTTAAGCATTCCAATAGTTACATTCAAATATCAGCTTTACATATGGATAATAAGAAACTTATTATCTATCATTCTTCAATTATTAGTCATCATTATTGCACTACCTTTGTGCATTCTACTTGTGCTCAGACGCACAGTAAACCAGAGGTATTTTTTCGGATCTACACATTCAAGGTTTGTAAATCCGCTCATAGCAAATAATGAAAAGCTGTCAGTGCCTAGATCAGATATAGATCTCATCTACACACTTCCACACAGTCCACTACTTTGCAGATCGGCCTTACAACCCGATCTACTGACAGTCAACAATATTGTTATAATGTTTTATAAAAGGATTGATAATGTATAATGTTACAGATATACCAGTAGTCATGAAGCTTACCAAGTTCACGATTCACAAATCAAACAAGACGAAGTTTTATTAACAATAAGTTCACAATTACCAATCTCACCAAGATGAAGTTTATTGCACATAAGTTCACGAATTCACAAATCCGGGTCAGAGTAACCAAGTTTATGGTTGATTGGTGTAGAATAAAATGACACATGACACAAACATTTCACTGTTACAAAATGGACTGTATTATGCAAGAAGATCAATGAAACAAAAGATCTTAAAATTACGAGTGTTTCACACTTTCATCATTACACAAGATCAATGAAACAAAAGATCTTAAAATTATGAGTGTTTCACACTTTCACTCAAAAATAGTCAATTGTCTGTACTTCATAGTTCACAACTCATCACCAACCACCCACACCAACCAGTTCATGCATAGGCAGCATGGCCAGATGGATTCACACAGGAAGCTCTTAACAGAGCGCTCACAAAATGATACAGAATGGCAGTAACAAATCTCATATGATAACACTGTTATCGAGTTATTAGTATTGAAATATTAAGAAAATTACCATCCGACTTTATTCTTCACTGAATAAGTTGGTTTAGTCAGTGATATTGTGCATTGATAATCAAATCTTTGGAAATAATATGTTCCAGAGATTTATATAAATTGTCCAAGAGCAGTGAATTGCGGGAGCTCCTGGGCGAGCCTATAAGAATTTTGTCTAAGTTGTATTATAAGAACCACAACCAGAGTTGTATAATTTTTTACTCATGCTTTACCGACTGCAGCCAAGCCAGGCAAACCGTTATTCACAAAAATAGCGTCACATGGTGTAGAAATATAATTAATTAATGCAGAGAATCGGCATCGCTATTCTCCTATCTTTATCCACTGCCATTATAAAGTGGACCTCACTAGAGCAACGATGAGAGAAGCGATGCTAGTAGGGAGTAGCGCTCAGCTTCTATGGACTGTTCATGCCGACAGTCGTGCTTAAAGCTTGATTCGTGAGTTCATGTATTGAAAAACCAATTTGTGTATGCTATAATGAGTGATTCTGATGAAGATTTTATTTTTGCATCGAATACAGCAGAGCATTACTTACTAGGTTGTAGAGAACGTGAATATTATGCACATCCTATCAATCTGATGGAGAGGAATGTATTTGGGGAGTAATCATTTTTTGTTTAAAGATTTAAGACAGCATCCAAATTTTTTTTTGACTATATGAGAATGGAAATGGAAACTTTCGACTACATTTTGACGAGAATTTCCAATAATCTCCAAAAGGACTGGAATAATTATCACATAAGTCCTATCATGGCATAGGAGCGATTAATGCTAACATAAGGTAAGTAGGTTTATACAAGAAAGTTATTTCTTTGATAAAATAGAAACAATTGAAATTATTCTTGAAATACATACATCAAGGTCTTATGTTTCATTTATCATTGACAATAAGATAGAATTTTGTAATTGAATAAGAAATAGTTTTATAAAGTAGAGAAAATGTCACTTGCTTACGAAACTCCACATATAATCAACCCAATCATGAAAAAATATTGGTCCTGTTTGTACTTTATATTCTACAACTTGATACTGAGTGAGATCACGATATAATGACAGTGGATTGAGATGGGGGAACAGCGTTGCCGATTCTCTGCCTTGATCTTTCTACATTGTCAAAAACAGATTTGGCATCGTTGTGGAGCAAGAAAAGGATAGTGCTACCTGCTTTGTCGAATAATAGATTAGGATAGCAACACCAAAGTTGATCAAATACTGTCATTATAACGTGGACCTCACTATAGCCTCGGACCTCACTATAGCCTCGATACTAGCTTCGAAAATGAACTGAGCCATTATCGATGCTCTTATCGATGGTCAGGACCACAGAGAAGAGGACAGAGAACTCATCTAGTGTTGCGCTTAATGGGTGACCAGCAGTGTGGAGTGGGTGTGGAGGGGGGTAAAATGGGTGACTAACAGTTAGTTCTTCAACTCGCTACGAGAGATCAGTACCATCGACAGGCCTTCCCCGCTAATTCAGAAATCCCCCTCCAACAGTTGTAGTACTCTGTCACCTCCTCCCCTTGCTCCGCTATTGTCATTCCACATCCACATTCAACAAAATAAAAACAAGTCACGATTGGCAATTATCCAATATTACTAGTAGATGATCGGCTTGCTCTGCTCTGCTGTCTTTTCATTTTATGAAGCGCATACACGCACACATGCACACACCATACAGTGAATCACACACTAGTACAGTAACTTCTCAGAGAGGAGAAAGGAAAATATATTTTCTGTGTGATACTACAGTACTCCATAATTTCCCTCTCAGTATTATCTCATGCTGCTGATATCAACATAAAAGCTGTTGTTCCTTTTCCAATATAATTCATAATAAGTTTGGAATTATTTTATTTCTATGAATGCATAAATAAATAAATAATGAGTCAATTCTATTACACATTGGCAAATAATCTGATAATGAGATCCTTCCAGATTAATTTTTATCAATGATTAAATTGAGGCTCCATCAATTATTGTTATACTTTTTTTCAATTCAAAGTGAAACTTCAAATCAAATAATTTATTATTAAATCACCATACATATGATTAGTCCATTAATAAAAATTAAAGTCAAATAAAATTATTCTTTATATCTTCTGGATTAATTGTAACTTACTGGAAACTGGGTATACAGAAAAAAATATTTCATGCTTTTTTCTATTTGACTACTTGCTAGACAGCCATATTTATTTCTGAGTACAAAATTCATAAACTCAAATAATGAATAGATCACGAAGAAAACAGAAACCTCCATAATTTATTTCCTTTCAATAATATATTTTATAGAAAAGAAATATAAAGTAATAAATTTGTTGACAGTGTGTGACATAATATATCCCAGAATGACAATTCAATTTAATTCAATGGAATTGATGAATGCAAATTATATAAAAATCTGCATAATAAATAATTTACACATTCTATGAAACTTATTTAGTAATAGGCTATATCAAATAATAAATAGTCTATTATTATTGCAATTACTATAACCCACTATTAGCTATCACTATATGAAAAATTACTAATAACTACTGATACTATTCTAGCATATTATGATAATATACGGTTAAAAGAATTTATCTTTTTTCTATCTGTATGAACTTGTGACCCCCGTGGTTCAGAGAACTCGCTCAAGAACTGTTTTGCATTGTAATCTTTGAAACCCTCAACTTTTGATTATACAGAGTTTATGAAAATTACTAAAGCTGCTAAATATTTCTCTTACAATAATAATTGACAGCAGTTTCCATTGGGAATGTTATTTGAAATGAAAAATTACTCTAAAAATATTACTCTGTCGCTTCAACATCTTTGACACTCAAAGATTTTTTTTAATGTTTGATACATGATTTCGATACATAGTTCCAAGAGAAAATAAATAGCCAAAACCGCAAATTGATAATTATATCAACCCGTATCATTTTGTTGATACAAAAGTTGTAAAGTATAAAGAACCAGCTAAAATCATATGTCAGTGTGTGTGATTGCTCCCAAATCAACGTTAGTAGACAGTCTACTAACTCTGCTTCCAAATTATCTCAGATGATGTTACGAATGAATAAATGGAAAAACTGTAGTAATTGCATGCAAAGAATTCTTCAGCTGACCAAATGATAGATCATAACAATTTTTTTCTAATGCACTTTCAATGTTATTTTTATATCCTGAAAAAGGACGAAAGAGTGAGTCAATTTGTTGTCCAACAAACTTGACCTGTAAAAGGGTTCGGAGAATACGTGTTCATAATTGAGAAGATTGATCAATTCTTTCTAAAGTTATTGTAGAACATACAAACAGACGGACAACGACTTTGTCCTTCAGTAAGTCAAAAGTTAAAACTCACGCTAGTTCAATAATTAGTCTATACAAAACCACTATAAATGAACAAAATATATTTACTAAGCTTAATTTATCATGAATACCAATAGAATATATGAGCCCAAAGTTAAACATAATATTCAACATTCCATAATAACATCTATATTCACAACCAGAATAGAAAATACTTCGAAATTCATCAGTCCTTTAATGTTACGAAAAGCAATACTATGAAAATGAAAATACAGTCGAACCTCTGTATAACGAAGTCGATTATCCCGAGAAAAAATTCGCTGCTGAGAGGTATTCGTTATTGAGAGGTTCTGTCAAGAAAACTGCCACGATCCTATGGATCTTATAATATCGTACCACCCTATCTTCTTCCTACCTGAATTGCCATTATTTTTAGTCTATTGACCTTTCTGCTGAAACTAAAGAATTCCTTGAAAATGACCGTCTGCTTCCTATACACACTACACTTTGTATGTTGAAGTCAAGAAAAAACTTTGTTGTTGAGAGGTCCGAAATTCGTTAAATAGAGGTAAATAAGCAGCAAAAACTCTAAAATGTCATGGGACCAGGTAAAAATTCGTCGTGTAGAGGATTTCGTTAGGTGGAGGTTTGTTATAGAGAGGTTCGACTGTATATTAGTTTGTTCAACATCCTACAGTTTATAATAGACAGGCCCTTATTGACAATTACTTGTGAATAGCTCCTCGAATAACAATGTTTTGAAATACTATTGTTCACGTAGGCTTCAGCAACACCTTTCTGCAAGAAGGGCGTTGGCAGTTGTGCGTGTGTCAAACTGGTTGGAATCTACAATCTACAAATTGACACCCTGGCTCACTAGAGCAACTGTTCAAAGGTAGTTTACAAAGAATAGCTGTCACGAAAGGCAATTCATTCATTTTAAACAAAGACAGCTCATTATTTGACATTGCAGTTGAGAGCGTATTGGAATATCAACATACAATATGATAAACAATATAAAACTAAATTTCGTATTAGGTGGATAAAACAATTCTTTTAGACTCAGTATGAGAAGCAGAAGGTGATATAATTGAAAAAAATAAAATATCCCTAATTCCATGTGCTAAAAATTTTTGTTGGAGAAGATGGAGATGAAGCCCTACCAGACTGTTCTAGGGTCCCAAACTTTGTCCAGGTATTCTATTGTCTATGCCTACTAGGGGTGGATGCATTTGTAATCGTGTTATCATGGTTCACTGCAGTTATCCTACAAACTTGTCCTGCACACTCGCACAAGCGCCAATTACAGAGCGGAGGTGCTCAATTAATTAAATTATTAATTAATTCACACCTAATTTACTAATTATTAATCAATTATTTATAATCAATTAATTAAATTGAGGTGACATGGTCAATCACTTTATTATACAATTTTCGTTTGGAAAACTATTTATAAACCTTGAAGATAACAGTAAATCTTTTAATTACCATTGTATCATAAAATCAGGAAACGGGTATTCTACTTTATATGGTTATGAAATGTTTCATAACTATTAGTTCGGAGAACAGTAGAACTCGCTACACTCACTAACATTTATACTCATACACGTCTGCCTATTCACACACAAACACACATACAAATTGGATTTAGAGTATGATGATATATGCAATAGGATCGGTGGAGAACGCTGAGAAATAGAAGTTCTCTACACTTTTGAGCTTAGAAGCACGATTGGAAAGATAAAAAATCTTACAAATAGACGAACGCTGATTGACTTGAAACATAGAATTCGCTTCGCTCATTCAATAAACATACCTCAATCTGGTCTCCAACCCATTCCAGCATATTGCAATTCCAAACAAAAACCTAACCCCCTAAGCTACCCAACTCTAATTTTTCAACACAAAAATCTGTAACATCAACATGCATGAGCATAACGCCCACACAGCCGCACACAATCATGAATGTTCTATTCTATCTGGTACGATTTGTAAGGTGAAAAAACATACTGTAATACCACGATAAATATGAAGTATTAAATCACTTATTTGAAATATGAAAATATAAAGATAAAACTAAGTGAAAAACATCAGTGAACAACAATATTTACAAAAAATATGCACATACTCTATCACTACGCTTGGCCCTTGATGGAAAAGCTTCCTTCTGACTTGAACAGTCTTTGGCCAAAACAAAAACCTATAAACCCTATAACCCCATTTTTTAGGGTTTGTATGCATAAGAGAAGTCCAGAACCAATTTTCGCATGCAAAATTTCCTTGTACAGAGTGGCCCAAATACCTAATATGTCTGGTTCATTCTCCAGTTCTGAGCTATTACAATCAAATCCAGTCATTGGACAAAAAATCCTCTCTCTCCTTTTTTACTGTATATAAAATTCAGAATAAAATGGAATCATTCAGACCTCTATAACTTCAATCAGTTCTATCCTACAGTTTTTCCAAAACGAGTAGAATTTCATGGAAAATCAATTTTGATAAATCCTATAGTATTCAATCAACAATATCTTCCGATTGTCACAATTCAAAAATGTATAATTCAACATCCTACTAGGCGTAATTTTGTGCTCTACAATCTGAGAACAGGTAGAACGCTCTATCTCAAAGATTTTCAGGACACCTCAAGGATCGAAATTTCATTCATAACTTTTGATACAATGTTTGGATCTTCCCGTACGCTCTTTCTTTTCGGCTTGTCAAGGTAGTTGGAAATCATATATCATGAGTCAAGTTCCTAAGAGAAATGGGAAATTATTTGTTGAGTACAAATTATTTGTACTTCAACCCATATTCCATACACAGAATAACGACAATTTATTTATTCAATGCTGCATATCTTATGAAATAATACAGATATAAAATCAAAATCTAGTCAAGGATGTGAGGAATTTCCTCCTCTTCTCACTCCAATCAACAATACTTTCGATTTCAATACCATTAGAAAGTTACAACCGATTGAAAAAGTGACGATTGAAGTTTTACCATTTTTTCGCAATTCCACTGTTAATCAAGAGTCTCTTAAACGAGGATCATACATCATAGAAACTCATGATTGGTTCTAAATTTTATTCTATAGGAGCTCAGTTACCATAAATATTTATCTTCAACTACTGTTTTCCATCTTAGAAATACCGAGATCGTGAATATGAGGAGAATATCTTCAATCTCTTGATATTTTCAAGTGATTGAATCGTACCGTGCGTCCAAGTGAACTATGAATAAAAATGATAAAATCAACAGCATTTTTTGCGTTTCAAGTTTATCAACATGGTCGGAATTGATTAGCAGATTCAGCCACAAAGTTTCTTCTAAAAGGTCATGAAGATTATTTCTAAATCGATTTACGATTTTAGTTTTGCTCTTTATTGCTCTACTTATAATTTTGTATTATATCAAGGAAAGGAAATACATTTACGACAAAAATACACATACATAATAACAGGGGTAGGTAAATCTTTTTAAAGAGTATCAATCAATTTCCTCCTTATAATATACAATGAAACTGGATGTTATTTTACTGAATGCTAAGAAGATAGTGGCTCTTATAAGTTTATAATGAGAGAAATTCATTGAATTTTCAAATTACTCCCTCTTCCCCAATCTCCCGCTAGACGGCTAGCCTAACAGCATTTAGCTCATATGCAAATTAGAGCTTTCCACTATGGGTACAGTCCATGAAAAAGGTTGACAACCATTGGCTATTCAATGAAAACAAAAAGCAACTGAAATAATATTATTAAGGTTAACAATCTTGGCTATTCAATGAAAAAAATAACTGAAACAATATTATTGTTAATGAGCAGTTTTGACATCATTTATTAAAATCATTTTAGAACAATAATAGAGAAATATAATGCTGCATTACACAGCACCTCAAGAACATGTCATTATTAAAATTATTCATGTTCTTTCTCAATTTTTAAGTTCAAAATCGCAATATTGTGGATTAAATTAGATTGATTTAATTTTTTCAATTATTGAATTGAAGTACATAGCCTAATGTAATAAAGTTACAAAATCTGGCCACTCATTCACTTATTGTTTTCTAGTTCTTGTTGATTAGAAATAAAAATTAATCCTCTTTGTCACTGGAGAAGCAGCGTTCATGCGATCTGGAGAGTTGAGAGTAGCAAGTGATTAGAATAAGAAAAATGAATGTCTAGTCTATGTACTATTAGCAAAACAATGACATACTTGCCTCAAGCTACAAATGCTGTCAGCAGTTGTTTTGCTGGGAGGAGAGAGTGGTGTGAACTGGTTTGTTGGAGAGGGAAGTGTAGGATGCCAATGACTCCCCACTACGTCCCCCTACTACAGTACTAACTCAGCTCAGACAGAAATCGTCATTTGCGTATACAAGCGCTTTCTACCGGTATAAGTGATACTACACATAAGGCGAAACAATAGTCGGTAAGAATGTTCCCTCTGATCTCTTCTCTGTGTCAGGACCCAAGATCGATATTCATCGCAGCTCAGACATAAACACAAACCACTCTCTGTCTCAGACAGCACCGTATCGCGCATGCGTTAGCAACGGGGTTTTACCGTTCAATTCAGTCAGATCTTTGAATGTAACGTTCTTTGTGATGATGGCTACCGAGCATTGTAACTGGAGCCAATCGTCATTCTATTTGATGAAGATATTATTATCCAATGATGGTTTATCGTTAATCAAAAAATATAATAATCTATATATTATCATTTTATTCAATAAAAGAGAGAGTACTTTTGAAAAATATAATTAATGAAATATAACAGTTGTTATTTAACTGATGTTGAAAAACACTATAACTAAGTCAGCATATTGTCATTTCAAAAAAAAACCGAACCCTCAACCTCCCCTTTTACATTTAAAACATCAATGAACATAACTATTTGAAAAACCTCTAATCCCTTCCAGCATATTGCAATTTCAAAGCAAAAACCTAGCCTATCGTTCCACCTTTGAAATATCAAAAAGCATAATTCTACCTGGACCTTAGCCCTTTCTAGCATATTGCAATTTTAAAGCAAAAACCTAACCTAACCTTATGGAACATTATTAAATATAATCCAAAAAACCTAACCACTAACACTAAAACCTTACCCCTTCACATACAATAATTTAGATTTCAAAGCAAAATCCTAACCCCCTAACCTATCCTTTCACATTTGACACATCAAAAAACATAACTCTAACTGCACCCTAGCCCCTTCTAGCATATTGCAATTTCAAAGCAAAAACCTAACCTATCCTAATAACACATTATTAAATATAACCTGAATAAAACCTAGCCTCTAACCCTTTCACATTTGATACTTTAGATTTATTCGTCATCTTTAGAACAAAACATAAACATGTGGTTCATTTCATGAACATGTTCACAAACATGTGGTTCAAAGCAAAATCCCAACCCCCTAACCTATCCTTTTACCTTTGAAACATCAAAAAACATAGCTCTACCTAGACCCTAGCCCCTTCTAGCATATTGCAATTTTAAAGCAAAAACCCATTGATATAGAGAATAAGATTAAGAAGAGCAAAGTCTGCTATGATGCCTCTGCGCTAGTGTAGCTACCAGAATTTTTGGGCAAGAAGTCGGGTATTTGTATTCACTGCGTAGAAAAAGAGCCTTTTTAAAATGATAATTTTTTTATCGAAGCAACAAAAAATATTCAAAGTATGGTAGTTTCATGCAGTGCTTATGGATGTACGAATCTGCATGTGCCAGATGAAAATATTCTTTTTATACATAAGTATTTTTATATTTTCATCGGTCATGTTTCATGCAGGCTAAGCCTAGTGCCAAATGATCGTTTCAAGGAATATTGTGCTTAGGTTGATTCATTATCATTATTTGCCAAGCAATAAAATATAAGTCTCGGTAATATTATAATAATATTTTATTTCCATAGATCCAATATAGGTATCCATATTCCATTCCATTAATTTGTCTTATATTGTAATATTTTGTGAACTATGAAAATATTGTATTCTAATTTGTATTATAAAAAATATTATTCGCTAAAATTGTCTATAAATCCTTCATCATTGCTATTGTTTTATTTTTCCCGTCTTATAATATCTAGTTATTTATTATCTTATATTAAATATAGGAGTATAGAGTATAGTTAGGTAAATTATAAAGTAAATTATAGGTAAATTATAAAATTATAAAATTATAAAGAGCCAGTTAGGTAAAGAGCCATTTCAAGCCCCTTCTAGCATATAACGTGAACCTCACTATACATACTCAAAGAATACTTTTAAATAACTATGCTATAACTGTGACTGTTGCTGGCTGTTACTCTGTTTCTGAGACAAAGAGAAGCTGCTGACATAAACAGGCCACAAACACAGAGAAGGATTCTCCTGTTCTCTGTGCCACAAACCACTCTCTGTCTCAGACAGCACCGTATCGCGCATGCGTTAGCAACGGGTTTTTCGCGTTTCTTTCAGTCAGTTCTTTGAATGTAACGTTCTTTGTGATGATGGTTACCGAGCACTGTAACTGGAGCCAATCGTCATTCTATTTGATGAGGATATTATTATCCAATGATGATTTATCATTAAATTCAATATAATAATCAATATATTATCATTTTATTTAATAAAAGAGAGAGTACTTTTCAAAAATATAATTAATAAAATATAATATAGTTGTTATTTAACTGATGTTGAAAAACACTAGAACTAAGTCAGCATATTGTCATTTCAAAACAAAAACCGAACCCTCAACCTTCCCTTTCATATTCAAAACATCAATAAACATAACTATTTGAAGAACCTTATCCCTTCCAGCATATTGCAATTTTAAAGCAAAAACCTAACCTAACCTTATGATTTTATCATATTGTCTGAAGCATGGATCCAACCAGATGTGAATATTAATTTATATAGTATTGAAGGCTACACTACTTTATTCTCATGTAATGATAACAGATGTGGTGGTGTTGTCCTTTATCACAAGGAGGAATTTTTATGCTGCACAGTGACTAGTGAAATTAATGGAGCCGATTCCATTGTCATTGATTGCGTGTGTGGTGGTTCTTGTTTCACATTGGTAGGGATATATAGGTGGCATGGAGTTCCTGTCGATTGTTTCCTTACTGATTTCTGTGGTTTGTTAGAAGGCTTGCAGAGCTCTATTGTAGTATGTTTAGGTGATTTCTATATTAATGTCAGAAAATCTGATCGAATTAGTGACCAATACTTTGAGATAATATCTTCATGTGGTTTTGAAAATGTAATTGATATTGACACACGTGTGACTGACACCACTTCAACATGTATTGATCACATACTGGTTAGTGGTCTAGCTCCATCTCTTGCACGCTCTGCTGTTGTCGAGGTCTCTATAACTGATCACAGAGCTGTATGTATATCTATGCATGCCGATAGGTCTCGATCTGAGGTGGTTTCACAGGAATTTCAGGAAATTAATTATGAAGAACTTACTCGTTTACTCAGTGAAGAGGATTGGTCTACTGTGTACAGAGCTGGAAATGCTGATCAGGCTTACAATTGTTTTTGTAATATTTTGAATTTGTCCATTCAGTCAACTACATCCACTAAGCTTAGGCAAAATAACCATAGACAGAGATTGTTAAAACCTTGGATGAGCAGTGGACTTTGTGAAGCGATTGTATCAAGAGACAAGTTATACAAAAGATCTATGAATGAGCCTGACAATCGTAGGTTGAAGCTCGAATTTGTAACTTTGAGAAACATATAAAAAAGTGGATCAAGAATCAAAAGAAAGATACTACTATGGTCGATTCCAGATGGTTAGAGGAAATTCCAAAAAACAGTGGAAATTGATTAATGAATTGATTGGAAGAGGTACAAGGAAAAGCAAATTCAATTTGATTACTGAAAATGGGATTGTTAGTGAGGATTCAAAAGTGGCTGATATGTTTAATGAATATTTTGTTTCCGCACCCAAGTCAGCTGTTCCTCCTCCTTCCCCTTCAATAGCTTTACATGACTATCACAATTCTTTCAGAGAGCCACGTTGTGAGAGATCCTTTTTCCTGCATCCAATTCTCCTTTTGAGATAGAGAAAGTGATTTCATCCTTGAAAAAATCCAAGGCCCCAGGAATTGATGGATATTCCTCTGTCCTAGTTAAATGGATGAGCTCTTTCATTAGTCCAGTGTTAGCTTTTGTTTTCAACTTGAGCATTTCTGAGGGCGCTTTTCCTAGCAAACTCAAAATTGCAAAAGTGATTCCAATTCCCAAAAAAGGTAACCGAAAATTGGTGGAGAACTATAGATCAATTTCACTTCTTTCTGTGTTTTCAATTATTTTTGAGAAGCTGATTAAAATTCGTCTATTGAACTTTCTAAATTTATCCAATTTTTTCTCTAGTAGTCAATATGGCTTTAGGGAGGGCTTGGGAACTGAGTTGGCTCTCAGGAAATTTGTCTCAGAAATATGTTCAAATATCAATAATAAAGAGATTAGAGAGTATCAGGTTTGTTTCTGGACATTCGAAAAGCCTTTGATACTGTGGACCATTCTACACTTGTCAGAAAGTTGGAGGCATCTGGAGTTCGTGGTCTGCCACTAGCTTGGTTCCGTTCATATCTTACTGGGCGTTCCCAGGCTGTAAACATTGGCTTGAGTTCCAGCCCGCTTCTGATGATCGACTGTGGAGTTCCACAAGGCTCTGTGTTGGGACCAATTTTATTCTTGGTTTACATCAACGACCTGTATCTGGGCCCCTTCAGAGGAAGTTTTACAGTGTTTGCTGATGACA
Organism: Nilaparvata lugens; assembly: GCF_014356525.2. Classification (NCBI taxonomy): domain Eukaryota; kingdom Metazoa; phylum Arthropoda; class Insecta; order Hemiptera; family Delphacidae; genus Nilaparvata; species Nilaparvata lugens. Next base: position 28,821,356 of record NC_052510.1, on the reverse strand, counting down.
CGGCACTTTCTTATGGTGCATGTTCTGATGAGGATTGTATGATCAGATGTCAAACGACCTGCACTTGATTTCCATGTGGTTCGGGTACAATAAATTAAGTGTGAATCTTGATAAAACAATTTATTTGAATTTTGGAATAGCCTCTTCTTTCTTGCTAACCCAACCTTTAAAGTTCCATCATGTGGGATGTACCAGTCGTGACTGTGACTGTGGTATCATCAATCAGTCAAAAAGTGTAAAGTATCTTGGCATTACTGTTGATGACAATTTGATGTGGAAAGGACAGATAGACGGCATGAAGAAGTACCTGCATTGCTTACTGCATAGAATTTTCAGTTTGAAAAATATGTGTCCAACATTTGTTTTGAGAGATCTTTATTTTGCTCTTGCTCAATCTCGCCTTTCTTATGGGCTGGTCTGTTGGGGAAGTACTTATATAACTCACTTAAGGCCAGTAATGTCTCTGCAGAAGTCTCTAGTTAGAGCAATTGCTAATCAAGAGAATGTTGATTTTCTATCGTCATGCCAGGTTATGAAAATCATGCCTCTGAGGCACCTGTACATCTTCAAGGTCCTGTCTGAATTCTATTGGTCTAGTGGAAATCAAGGGGCAACTTTGGGACATGAAACTGGAATAATGAGAACAAGGTTCACTGATAGGTTCCCAATCCCTAGACCCAATAGCACATTCTTTCAAAAATCTTTTTGTTTTTTGCAAGGCAGGTTTTTCAATCATGTGCCACAGGATATAGTTTTTGCTAATTATCCTCTTCCTGTTTTCAAGAGAAAAATAAAAAAGGTAATTTTTGCTCTCAATATCGATGTCATTGAAAGCTGGTATCATATTCAGAGATAAGATTATTCATTTATGTGAAAAACCCTTGATAAAATGTTTTAAAATTAGCATGAGTACATATTGAGTTATCATGCATTTTAGTATGTATTCAGTGAGGTTCCCTGCTAATGTTCTACTGTTGTAGAAATTCAATAGGTCTAATCATTTTGAATATCCTCAATTTTCAATTTTAATTGCGTAGCTCCATCTCATTTTATACTTTTTTGTAGCCTATACAGTATATTTACAAAATGTATCATCTTAGCCTAGTATAATTAGTTATGCTCTCGTTTCATATATTATTTGCTTCTTATCTTCTTTTTATTTTTGTCAATATTCTAATATTCATTATATTGTTGTTGATATGATACTCCTGTGCACGGACGGAAAATTTATTTTCTTTGCTCTCAGTGAATTTGCCATAATTATTATGATTTAGTTTTAAACTTTTATTGTATTATTGTTTAATTTACAATCAATATTGTGTTTCCAACAGTATGTCTGTATTTGTTTTTATGGCAAATAAAGTCTATCCATATTCATATTCATTCATATTATGGAACATTATTGAATATAATCCAAAAAAACCTAACCACTAACCCCTAACCCCTTCACATTTAATAATTTAGATTTCAAAGCAAAATCCTAACCCCCTAACCTATCCTTTCATATTTGAAACATCAAAAAACTGCATCCTAGCCCCTTTCTAGCATATTGCAATTTCAAAGCAAAACCCAACCTATCCTAATAACACATTATTAAATATAACCTAAATTAAACCTAACCTCTAAACCTTTCACATTTAATACTTTAGATTTATTCGTCATCTTTAGAACAAAACATAAACATGTGGTTCATTTCATGAACATGTTCACAAACATGTGGTTCAACGCAAAATCCTAACCCCCTAACCTATCCTTTTACCTTTGAAACATCAAAAAACATAACTCTACCTAGACCCTAGCCCCTTCTAGCATATTGCAATTTTAAAGCAAAAACCTAACCTATCCCAGTAAAACATTATCAAATATAATCTAAATAAAACCTAGCCCCTAACTCTTTCACATTTGTTGAACGATAGACAAGGATAGCAGCACCATTGCAAATCGTATACTACCATTATAACGTGGACCTCACTATAGATACTCAGAGAATACTTTTGAATAACTATGTTATAACTGTGACTGTTGCTGGCTGTTACTCTGTTTCTGAGACAAAGAAAAGCTATTTCCAGGTTTCTAATAACCAACAAACTATTTCAAAACTCTTAACTTCAGGGACTTGAACTTCTCATTCTCAATCTCAATGTTATTTCCAATTTCCAACAAAACAAAACAAAACTAGAAATAGAAACTACTAGCATAGCTGTGTGGTGTCGGAAGCGGAGTAATTTGTGACTCACTTGTTCCTTGTAGCCTATACTTTTCACTTCATAACAACAATCATCCTTCAATACTTTTTCTTATTGAATCAGTACTATAATTTTCATCTATATTAATCCTTATAATCTTCTAAAATTATATACGAATTTATTATGATTATGTCATTAATTGAAGTGAACTACTTTTTTACCATTTCGCCATTCGATACCGTTTCGATACCCCAACTTGCGTATCGATACCAGTAAAGTATCGAATCATTCGATACCGATACCGATACCACCGGTATCGAAAGCAAAGTATCGATACCAGTAAGAATCGAAAGTATCGGAACGTCCCTAATTAGAAAGCACGTTGGTATTATCTACGCGTTGCTAGAATCACAGCTTTTATCACTAATCGCAGCTCCGACATAAACGTACCCTTATGTGTGTTGATGTGCAAGTCGTTGCATAAAGTCCTCATTATAGTATAGATATGAAAATGAATTGCAAAAAGACCCTTGTTATGGGATTGATTGTGATTTATATTTAAATATTATAACATGGTCGTAGATAAAATACCGTATTTGTATTTAGCCGCCATATAGAACTTTTCACTGTAGCCAACATATTATATTACTGGAAAAAGACCGCTTCCAAGCGCATTGTATCTGAACAAAAAACGACTCCGAAGAACAATCAAATTCATCAATTTAGGTATGACAAAACATTTTTTCTGTTGAATTTTGTTTCATTTTGAATTGAAAGAATATATATTTGCTCTTTTGCTTTCTTCTATATTTCACTCTTTTCTGTCTTCTTACGTTCTTACTCCATTACTAGGTTACTTCTTCATACGTTGAAGAAAATGGCCGACCTGAGCTGTGGGATGATATTTTGTGAAAAAGTATGTGATGTTTTATAATGCTGTTCTCAATGTCAGTGATTTCAAAAACTTATTTTTTATTCTGAGTGTTGTGCTTAAAAAAGTGAATGAAAATTTGGACAATACTTCTCAATCCAGCCACAGAGAACTGTTCATAAGTGGGAAACAAATTCCTTCGTTCTTAGCTAGGTAAGCAAGAGGGCAAAGACCTCAGGGTCTAGCCCTTGGGATCATCTTTGCTATATATAATATGCAATTTTATTGGTTATTTTTTTCACCCTATTTGCCAGTCTACTATTACATTTTCTAAACTTGATTTATAATTAGCAATCATTTGATTCTTTAAAAATAACACCTCAAAGTAGCCGAAAGTTTTTCTACCGAAGTTTCCAACGTTTTGGTAGCTTATTTCAAGTAGGTATTATGTGGGAAACTATGCTTACAATCTACAACTTGTATCATTTTTCAAGCTAAAATTACTTGATAAGATTATTTTCTGATTAAATTTACATTAAGAGGTAGGCCTACCGTACGACATGCTTGAACTGTGATATTCAGTCAATTATCGATCCGTGGCCATGATGCTATAGCGTCAAGCCTAGTTTTTCAATTCAATCTGTTGCTGCTGACAGTCTGTAGGCTTCAGTGTAATTTTAATTTATTTAGAATACAATTAGTTTTCGTTGATCGGGCCTGATTATGAGTTATTTACGGTCAAAATCCTTGCAAGCTTAGTACAAATTACTAAGTTAAGTACCATTCGATTATGAGTTATTGTACCTAGCCTACAATTTTTATTTAAAAAATAAATTTTTGCATTAAGCATTTTTAATAGCAAAATTTATTTTGCTGGCTAGTTGATCCCGTACTTTATTAATTCAACATATAGCCTATTTTGTATCTAGTGTTACTACCAATAACGTATTTTTACTCAGCCTTTTTCTATCTGAATATTTGTTTTTATTCGGAAATTGCCTTTGTTAAGGAATAACTGTGTTTTAACTTTCAATTTAACCACCTGAACTAAATTGATCTCTTTTAATTTCAATCTGTAAGGGAATAATGCTTTTTGAACTGAAAAAGTTTCAAGTTTCAATTCATTCGACGTTTATTAACAGTAAAACACTATTAAACTTTGATGGACTGTTGCCGAAAAATTCATCTTCCTAAGCCCATTACTAGCTCATTACCCTTGACAAGTGTTAGGTAGGCTACTGTATTATTCATTTTTCATGGGCTTGGAGGATTTCCATATTATTTTTATTGGAATCTAAATTAATCTTGGTGACTTCTAAATTGATCTATTTCGAATTAACGTTATTTGCAGGCGCTTTATCCAACAAACCACCAGTGTAACAACAAATGAACCACTGGAAAATTTCAAAAATAATTTAAACTTCAATAGAACAGCAAAGAACAAATAAACGACAATGAATCTTATACACAAAAACGTTATCTCAAATTCAAACATATGTTTTTTGCTTGCAGGCTTTCGCCGAAGACATAAAGTTAGTACAAGCGTGCTTACAGTATCGTTAGTGTCCGGTCTTATAGCATTCTTTTCTTATAACTTATCTTTTGCTTGATTTTTGACTTTTGAAGTAAACACCACTTCATGATTTAAGGTCTCTTCACTCTTAGGAACTCTTTGCTGAGATACGTAGCCTCCTATCTTTCAATTTTGAAAGCTAAGCTACGCTGATGTGAACGGGACAGATTCTTAGTTTGGATTTAATATTTGGGGACATTGGGGACGTATTTCAGTGTAGCGTAGCTAAGTGTGACAAGACCCTTGAAGACTGACTTTTTTAAAACTATTATCACAACTCTTTATTATCGACTTAACAAAGAATCGAAAAATTTTCTCATGTTTAATTGTATACGGTATTAAAATACTATTATTTGACTATTTTTTGCAGTTAAATCAGTCCCACATCTCTCTGGTCCGTAAATTGTTGTCTCCTTCATAAGCTCCAAGTTATTCGGCCTACCAGTTAAAGTATTTCGGTGTCGTGTTATGTATTTTTCATATATTTATTTACTGGTGCACATTAATTGCCTTGTTGTTATTTGTTCTCCAAGACAGAGGTATCTGAAGCCTTCACCTGTTTGCAGTAATTGAACAGGTATTTGAGTTTTTTACCAATTATTTCACAATTCGACATTGTCAATTCATGATTAATTCATGATCCTTGAAGTTTAATTGAAAACAAAACATTTTCTAATCATTCTTGCTGCTGCTAGTCTCGTTTCCCTGGTTTTTATTCACTTTTCACTGTGGTAATATTTTTCCTAAGGAAAGGATTTCCTGAAGAAAATATACAATCGGGAACCGAACCTAGTACCAGGCATCAAGCTTCTGTTTTGGGGAGAGCTGTAACTGCCAGTGTGTTGAACGGAATTTCTTGTTGAAAGATATTTTGTTTTTGATGTCTTCTGTTATCTTCATTGCCATTGTATTCGTGCTCATGCCTGGACATCACTTCACAGACAGCTTGGATATATTCATACCTCACATTTAGGCTCTTAATTACTAGACATAATGTTGGAAATGAATGTATTATGAATAAATGTCTAGAAATAAATGTATTTGGTGACACTGTTTGCAATAAATATATTTGTATCATTGTGTAACTAGTCTTGGAAATATAAAACTCAATTTCATGCTAACTTTGTTAAACCTTTCTGGAAAATTGTATGCAGTTCAAAATAATAAGAACCTGGATTTTAGTACATTATGTTCATCAGATTAGAAATAAGCTCTTGTCTGTAAATCGTATACACTATCATAAGAACTTATTTAGTACATAATATACAACAGTTTAGAAATTAGCTCTTGGTAGTTATATTATGAGTATATTATATTATGATATTATGACTAGAACAATATTAGTGAACAGTTCAGTAAAATACTGATAGGGCAGGCAGCTTCGCGTGGTTTTCAGTAAATCCACTGAATATCCTAAAAACATTGGCCTAGCCTGAATTGTAACTTGAAAGGTTTTGTAAGTTACAAAAGTATATCATTCTTTTTATAATCAATAAGTAATTAAGGTAAATATCTTATATACTCATTCAATTATTCAACAATCAATCTGAATGCTCAGTCTAAAACAATGTTTGATGTAAAACAGTGATGGATCTATTAACATTGCTGATATTTACCTTAATCACATAATTTATACAAAAATAGCATAATATATAATTTACTTGATCCCAAACATGTACTGTGTTGTGTATTCTTTTCAACTATTAATATAAACTTTGAATTTAAAAACACTTTTGAAGTGTAATGATTCACTACCTCCGTAAACAGAGGAAGTGAATCATTACATTTACAAAAAATCTGGTGTGGCGCACTCACACAACTTTCCTTGCCGTTATAAAAATTTATTACCTGACGCTAGTGTTCACGCGCATCTCAAGTCTACTATTCAAAGATCTGAGCCAGCTGGTGACAGGACAATAACGCTGGAGACACGAGGTCTGCTATCTCTTCATAGTGAATTATTTAATAGAATCGACAGTTGCCAACAGTTTGCAATTGAATAATCACATTTTCTCGAATTTCGAGCTTTTTTCAATTTTAGGTGAAAATGTTACTGAACATTAAATGTAGAGATTTCCATGCTCAATCTTTTCCACTTGAAATTTTCTGTTTTAATTGTATATGAAGCCGGATAATTGGGAATCTAATATCAAACTTTGCATAGATGGGGCGGAGCTCCTAAAATTTTACAGATATGGGAATTGTGGCAGTTGATAGAGCTTTTCAATGACTATTTTAGGTATAAATTTGATCAAAATCGTTGGAACCGTTTTCGAAAAAATAGCGAAAAACACTGTTTTTGTAATCATTTTCGCCGCCATCTTGAATTGCATTTGATCGAAATTGTTCGTGTCGGATCCTTATATTGTAAGGACCTTAAGTTCCAAATTTCAAGTCATTCCGTTAATTGGGAGATGAGATATCGTGTACACAGACACACAAACACACACTCACACATACACATACATACCAATACCCAAAAACTACTTTTTTGGCTCAGGGGACCTTGAAACTTATAGAAATTTAGAAATTGGGGTACCTAAATTTTTTTCGGAAAGCAACAATTTCCTTACCTTTGGTAATAGGGCAAGGAAAGTAAAAATATTTTAATCATTTCGAAAGTCGGCAACTCTGTAAATGCATTCTTCATGCAGGATCAAATTAACAGTTTTTTAAACTATACCAGAGATTTCATCTTTCTGTTATTAGATTGCAATTGCAGTTGATTAAATTGCCAAAGCAAGTTTCCAACAAATGCCATGTAAATTTTTTTAAAGTAAAGAAAGGGAAAATAGCCACAAGATAGAGGGTTGTAAGGGAAGATTATTGATTTAATCTTCAATAAATATATTGGAAATATTGACCAAGCCAATTAAATTAGTGTGGTTAATATTGAAGAATGCTCAATTCGTAATTGAACAAGACCAATTTAGTTTCCTTCCTGTACTATGAAGTGTGATACAGCAATTAAACATGGATTTGTTCTGGAAGATTTGAAAAATTGATTTCTAATGCCAATAACGATAAAGGGTGCAATCTATATCATAATTTTTTTCAGTTCATGAATCACAATTATAGTCTGTGTAAAATGAGTTGAGACTTGGCCCTCCATCCGAAGAAATTACAGGGTTGCCAAATCGTGTAAAATTGCAACTTTCTCAAATTTCCAATTCAACTTCAGACTTGGATGTAGAATATCATACCCGATATCCTAGTAGTGCTAAAAAAGTTTTAGGGTTGAAGGATGAAAAGGAAATTCTACTTCTATAATAAAATTGGAAACATCGCAAAGATTTGTTTTTCATTTGAATATCACTTCTCTCAGAATCATGGGGTGTCGTAATGCATAATAATTTTATATCAAATTAACGGGAAGAATGTCTCCTTTCTATTGGTGTCTGGATGATTTATATCCGACCTATAGTTATTTTTTAATTAATGATTATGTTCATCAATGTCGAGCAGAAAACATAACATTTTCGACATGCTAGAAACTTTTTTGTTTCAAAAGATAAGTGGGTGGTGAAAGCGAGATAGTTTCTCAGAAATAATTGAAATCATTTTTTCAATTGTCAAAAGTAGTCGGAAAATCGTATTTTGGTCTCCAAGGAATTTTAAAGTTAGGAGAGTGTTTTACTGAAAATCAATAATAATTATTGAATGGTACGGTACATGGGAACTTTTTTAATAGTGGAAGAGCGTCTCTTGTTCTTTAGACAAGTTGTTTGTGTAAAAAAAATGTCTATGTAATGTGTGGTGCAAATCGCACCTTAAGTCTGGATATTCAGAATAATGTATTAAAATTATTATTAGCAGGGACACCCACATGTGGGGAGTTTGTAATTCTGGTAGTGGTCCTTGAAATTCTTAGACAGGGGAGTGTTGATTCGAGGTCTTAAGTGTTTTACCATGAAAGGGCATTGAGATTAGCAGTGAGGATTAGGCCTTGCTTTGAGGTAGTGCCTTAAGGCCCAGTGCACACTTGCGTCTTTTCTAGTCGCGGTTTTACGACCAGAGCGACAAGATCATTGGCGTTCTAAAAGTTGTTAGAAGTATATGGGTTCCGGACGGAGCAGTGCGCATTACAGCGTCGCACGCCCGCTCACGCTCTGCGGAGAAAGTTTTATTTAAAAAACTGTCCTATGCTTTGTAGTTGATCTTAATACAATAACATACTTTGTTAAGGCTACTTTCACGTTGCAACTTGAACACTGAACAGTGTTCACGTTTTTTTGTCGAAGTACATTGAGTCATATCGTGTCTTTCACATGGTGACCTCGAGCCAGGAACCTCCTTTTGTCACGTCTTTTCCCCTCGAGGCAAGCAGAAACCGGCTTGGATCGAGATACTAGCGGACAAATCGCCGCTTTCACATGGTGATTCTACGTCTCTCCGGTCACCACTTTTTCTCAAAAACTATCTTTCTTGAAAATGAAGATAGAAAGATTCTGATTTCGGATTTGGATTCAGCGACCCCAAATTCTCTAAAGCGTAAGTCCCGTTTTCGAAAATATCCGAAAACAAGGAAGTTATGGCTGTTTTTAAAAAAAAACCTTTCTATTATCACATAATTAATTATACGCTAAAAACGAACAGGTACTGTACTATACAGTACGTATGTACTGTAGCTATTATAATACAACTTACACTGTATTCGTGTAGGAAATTTGGTAGGATATTTATCTTGATTTCTGAAAATACCCCAAAATAAGGGATTAAGATAACTTTGAAAACCCAAAGTTTTCCTGCCGATTGAAGAAACATTAAAAGACATATTATGTCTTAGACTAGAAACGTGTAGCAAAATCAGACCACTATTCAAGCTATCAAACTTTTCATAAATTTATTTGTCTCCTCATGGCAGAAGGTTTGCGCCCAACGTTTTCACCTGAACATTTCTGTGATTAAATTGTGATAGAACACATTATCGTATTGATCTCCTAATCCTAAATACAGTTACATGTAGGCCTACATCGATTTTCGTAAAATTGATTTTTTACCGTTCCTATGAATTCTAACAGGTTCAGCACAACTTCTTAAATAAAATTATGTTTGATTCAACAGAATTCATAAGCAAATGCTCGCGCTTGGTCCATAGTTCTACGACTGAGGAATGAATTTAGCTCAGCGACTAAAATCGACAAGCCATGATTATGTTAATCTTACTCATGATACAAAGTATCGAACTGCTTTGTACTATGATACATGGTTTTCATTCCGTATCATTCATTAATAAAAATAAAACAAGATTCCGGTTTCAAAAGCATCAAAGTCGCCAGGCTGGTCTGAACTATTCATGACTTTTTACTTTCCTTGCCCTATTACCATAGGTAAGGAAAGTATTGCTTTCCAAAAAAAATTAAGGTACCCAATTTCTTAATTTTTATACGTTTCAAGGTCCCCTGAGTCCAAAAAAGCGGTTTTTGGGTATTGGTCTGTATGTGTGTGTGTGTGTGTGTGTGTGTGTGTGTGTGTGTGTGTGTGTGTATGTGTGTCTGTGTACACGATATCTCGTCTCCCAATCAACGGAATGACTTGAAATTTGGAACTTAAGGTCCTTCCCCTTTAAGGATCCGACACGAACAATTTCGATCAAATGCAATTAAAGATGGCGGCTAAAATTGCGAAAATGGTGTCAAAAACAGGGTTTTTCGCGATTCTATCGAAAATGGCTTCAACGATTTTGATCAAATTTATACCTAAAAAAGTCATTGATAAGCTCTATCAACTGCCACAAGTCCCATACCTGTAAAAATTCCAGGAGCTCCGCCCCATATATGCAAAGTTTGATTTTAGATTCCCAATTATCAGGCTTCAGATACAATTTAAACAAAAAATTCTTATTGTTTTGATGATGCAATACTAGATACAAGAACGCTCAGACTAGTAAACAAGATCTGGAAATTTCTGGTTCTGATGCTGATAATTTATAGGGGTTGACGGCGATGGTGATGATGTACATACACAACTACAAGTTCAACAAAATATATCTGGCAGTCGACCCTATTCTTATCCTAAAATAGAATAAATTCGCTAAATCTTATACTGGATGACTGTTCTCCATTCGTCACAAAATTCACTTTGTGACAATAGATATAATAATAGTATTGTTTTGATAATTATAAATATTTTGATTAATATTTCATTAATATTAATGTTATATTAATAATAAATATTTTCATTAATGTTGATGCCACCCTTAGGCTCGATGCACATTTGCGACGCTAGCAAGTTGCGTTTTTATGAGTGGAGCGATTCTCCACCGGCAGCCAATTTCAGTTCCTTGCACACTTGTGCGTATCGACAGTGTCTCACTGTCAAGCAACGTCAATTAGTACTCAGCAATTTTCGCGGCTTGGGCAACTTGGTCATTAATCGTGACATAAAAGTTCTGATTTCGAATTTTCAAGTTTTTTGTAATACCGGATGTCAGAGAAATTATTATAAGAATCACAATCATTAAAGGGATTAATTATTCATTGACAGTAATAAATAAATTAATTGGTTAATAACTAATAAGGAGATAATACAAATAGTACAGCTTTTTCAAAAAAACATTTTATTTTTAATGCAAACATCAATTTAGTTGACTGCTAGCCAACATTCGTAGGTTGGTGTTTACCGTATATATTATTTCAAAAGATCTATTGTTCCAATTAGATAGAAGCTCCTATATTTCATAATAATAATCAGAAGAAACAGATACTAAGTATGAATGAAGTCAGCTAACAATGAGAGCAAAAAAATCGTGGGAAACTACTCAGACTCAGCTTATACTCAGAATTATTTGAAGCCACATACACATTATGAATAGTTCTTAGAATTTAATTCAGAGCAAGATGTTATTGATCAAGTACTGTAATCATAGTACAATTACTTTTACCTCAATGCAATAGGCCTCTTTCACACGGCAGAATCCTCGCTCCTGAAGATCATATTTCATATTTTGCAGCTCTCCTGTGCTTTCACATGGGGATCTTACGAATAAGCCGACAGATCTAACAACTACGCCGACGATTGCTCAAAGTATGACTCATCACTTTTTCTCAAAGTCCAACTTCCTTAAAAATATAGATAGAAGATTTCTGATTTTGGATTTGGATTCAGCGACCCCAAATTCTGAAGATCGTAAGTCCCATTTACAAAAATACCCGAAAACAAGGGAGTTATAGCTGTTTTTAATATAGCTTTCCATTATCATATGATTATATAGTAAACGTACTAAGATAATAATACTCCTGCCTCACAAAGGGACAGACAAAGGTTTCAAGAAGTTTTTGAACACCAGAGAAGTTTAAACATAAACAATTTTGAAAAGTTCTAGTTTTCCAAAAAATATTGAACTATGAAAAGATGAATCCAAATATGGAATCATAAATCATGTCGGCTTATTCGTAAGATCCCCATGTGAAAGCACAGGAGAGCTGCAAAATATGAAATATGATCTTCAGTAATATGATCTTCAGGAGCGAGGATTCTGCCGTGTGAAAGAGGCCTATTGCATTGAGGTAAAAGTAATTGTACTATGATTACAGTACTTGATCAATAACATCTTGCTCTGAATTAAATTGTAGTTGTGTATGTACATCATCACCATCGCCGTCAACCCCTATAAATTATCAGCATCAGAACCAGAAATTTCCAGATCTTGTTTACTAGTCTGAGCGGTCTTGTATCTAGTATTGCATCATCAAAACAATAAGTGGGTACCGAGTCGGGACGGTATCGTTCTTCATGAAATTTCTGGAATAGAAAGATTGTTTACCGGCCTAATTTATTATAGTAATTAGTAGTATTGTCATCATAGTTGCACCCTTAGCATCAAGAGCAGCTGAATCAGACCCTGTCACATGACCAGTGGCGTGATCGTCTCCTGAGACTCCTATTGGTCGTCAATCTCTTTTCCCACGGCCTCTTAATTTTCAGCGACCCTGTACTGCTTCGAGGAGACCTGGGAGAGAGTTAGTTGTTCGGTGGTTGAGCGTGTGAACGGGTTGCGAATCTCCTCTCCTTACGACATTCCCGGTACTAGTTTAGTTCTAGGGGAATTATTCTATTTTTGTGTGTTAATATAGAATATTGTTGGACGAGTTCCGGACAACTCCATGATAGATCTTCCTTGGGGATTTTCTCTCTTGTTGGTTATTTTTCCTAAACTCGTATCACTGGGGGTGAACGAGTTATCCTTGGTTTTGAAACCTGTAAGGGATCTAAGTTTGTGCTACAAATAGTTGAGTGGGAAATTTAACTAGGCTCTTGTTATGATAGTGACATTGGAACATTTAAACTTACCGCCATAGCTGGCAACACTGAATTAGAGATCTTGAAGATTTATTACAATTATTAACATTTATTCACAATTACAGTTTTGTTGTGTTGAAGAAACAACGAATATTGAAGTGAAAGAAATTTTATTCGGGAACATGAATTATTATAAGCACATAATACAATGTGTAATAGAACAGAACAATTTGAATTTAGGCTGAAGTTAACCATGAATAAGAGAAGTTGAGAAGCAGAAAAGAACAAGTCCAGTTCACACTGATTGTAATTAATTTTAGCAATATGTATAGAATTGAAATCAGTGTTTGAATTAATTGTCTTTGTATTTATAGATTGTAAATAATGTAAATAAATGTAATTGTGAATAAATGTTAATAATTGTAATAAATCTTCAAGTTCTCTCATTCAGTGTTGCCACTGTGTTGCCAGCTATGGCGGTAAGTTTAAATGTTCCAATGTCACTATCATAACAGCTCTATTCGGTTCGATCACGGTGAGTTCCGCATCGTTCGTGGATTGTTGCCGATTATTTTTGAGTACTTAATTTATAAGTCTCAACTCTGTCTCTTCACGACATTTTTAAGTTTAATACGGGAAGTGGGAATCCGTTCGCTATTCTCCGTATTTGGTTCTGCAGTGATTCAGGTGTATGTTAGTACTGGTCACTTGTATGCATCTCCTCTTCTGTAATAAGATAAGGTAATCTCAATTTTAAAGAGTGAATTTTCCTTGTTTAGATTTCATACCATTGAGTGGTCCTGCATTTTAACTTTACTTAGCAATTCAGACTTGCTGTAATTCCTAGTAGAAAAATTCTAATCCTTTTCCTAGAGAACTCAGGTGCAGCTTGAGTTCGTCCTTGTCAAAGTCCCAGACTTTGTCGGCTAGCAGTCGGCTAATTTGATGTTTGCGTTGACATCCAACAATAAATTCTTGGTAATGCATGTTTCATTCAAAATGAGTTTATTCTCAGTTTGTCACAATTGTGAGTCGCTTAGTGCTAAATTATGTTGGTCAATAAACAGGATCATTTTAGAGAATTGTATTCTGTTTATCAATAAATAAAAATAACAAGCGAAGCTCGGTGCCCCGATATTTCATTTATAAAGCCACCACGCACCATAGCTTTCTCATAGTGGCGTAGGCTTATTGTTTTCTGCGAATAATTTTAAAGACTGAATTCTATAAATAAATGCATTCCGTTTTCTGTATTTTCCTACGTAGTTCGTAGTATGTACGTAAAGATGCATACGGTATTTACCAATCTTACACTGAAGTTGGATTTTGGAACTAGAGATTGCCATGACATAACTCATGTCGGATATAAGCATATAACTTCTATAAATCAACATTATTACTTTCCTTGCCCTATTACCATAGGTAAGGAAAGTATTGCTTTCCGAAAAAAATAAGGTACCCCAATTTCTAAATTTCTATACATTTCAATGTCTCCTGAGTACTAAAAGTGGTTTTTGGGTATTGGTCTGTGTATGTGTGTCTGTGTACACGATATCTCATCTCCCAATTAACGGAATGACTTGAAATTTGGAACTTGAGGTCCTTACACTATAAGGATCCGACACGAACAATTTCGATCAAATGCAATTCAAGATGGTGGATGAAATGGCGAAAATTTTGCCAAAAACAGTGTTTTTCGCGATTTTCTCGAAAATGGCTCCAACGATTTCGATCAAATTTATACCTAAAATAGTCATCGATAAGCTCTATCAATTGTCACAAGTCTCATATCTGTAAAAATTTCAGGAGCTCCTCCCCATCTATGCAAAGTTTGATTTTAGATTTCCAATTATCAGGTGTCAGATATAATTTAAACAAAAAAATTAGAGTGGAAAAGATTGAGCATGAAAATCTCTACAATTAATGTCCAGTATTATTTTCATCTAAAATTGAAAATAAGCTTGAAATTTAAAAAAATGTTATTATTCAATTGCAAACTGTTGGCAACTGTTGATTCTATTGAATCATTCACTATGAAAAGATAGCAGATCTCATATGTATCCAGCGTTATTGTCCTGTCACCAGCTGGCTCAGATCTTTGAATAGTAGACTTGAGATGCGCGGGAACACTAGCATCAGTTGATGAATTTTCTTAACGGCAAGGAAGTTTGTGTGAGTGCGCCACAACAGATTTTTATATTTTTGTCTTTTCGTTAAGAAACTAGTAATACGAGTTTTAAAATACTTGAGTCATTGACCCATTAACAGGATGTAATTTATTGTAAACTATAAGAAACTGTAAGATTCTAAATAAAATACTGAACAGTTTACTATTATATTTATTATCATCATAACCATTCATATTTGATTTCATAGTTGATAATATTTTATGATTCAAAATAATTTTGTAATTTCAATTAATAATAGCCTATAATGAAAATAATAAAAATAATATTTTAAAAATTTAATAGCAATTATCGAGTTTTGTAGTTTATTCAACAACAAAGGGTAAGATAGAACAGAAAAAAACTGATAACCTTCATAAAGCTCAATATTAAGTTGTGAATTTTGTGTAAAACTCTGTTACAATCTTTAAGAAAAATGATTCGTTTGTCTTGAAAACAACACAATAGTCTAGCTCTTCGAAGTAGCGATATTCGACATCAAAGTAACGAGAATAAATTGATATGCAACACAGTATTCAAAGTAATTGTTATGATTGTTCTGCCGGCTCTTGGAATTATTGGTGTTCTTTCATCTCATGTTAAATTCTGAATACTTGTTCTATAAATGCTGTGTATATACAGTTAAGGCCAGTTTCACATGGCAGAGTCCTCGCTCCTGGAAGATCATATTACTGAAGATCATTATTTCATATTTTGCAGCTCTCCTGTGCTTTCACATGGGGATCTTACGAATAAGCCGACAGATCTAACAACTACGCCGACGATTGCTCAAAGTATGACTCATCACTTTTTCTCAAAGTCCAACTTCCTTAAAAATATAGATAGAAGATTTCTGATTTCGGATTTGGATTCAGCGACCCCAAATTCTTGAGATCGTAGGTCCCATTTTCAAAAATACCCGAAAACAAGGAGTTATAGCTGTTTTTAATATAGCTTTCCATTATCATATGATTATATAGTAAACGTACTAAGGTAATAATACTCCTGCCTCACAAAGGGACAGACAAAGGTTTCAAGAAGTTTTTGAACACCACAGAAGCTTAAACATAAACAATTTTGAAAAGTTCTAGTTTTCCAAAAAATATTGAACTATGAAAAGATGAATCCAAATATGGAATCATAAATCATCTCCACTCATCACCCAATAAAATAGGAGGAAAGAAATGTTGTACAGTAAAATTCACTGAATTTCAATTGTGATTCAACAATCCAATTTATCAGGTTTAAATCGTTGAATATCACTTTAAATTCCCAGCAATTATTGACTATTTCTTTTTAACAATCAGAAAAATCTATTATGAACATACAGTATTTAAACATTGTGCTGATCTGAATCGATCTATGGTAATAATAGGAATTGAAAGAATAGAAAATGTCATGCCATTCCAAGTGAAACTGATGTCTGTGTATTAGAACTGCTGAGTGGATATGCATACTGAAAAATCTGGTGTGGCTCACTCACACAACTTTCCTTGCCGTTATGAAAATTGATCAACTGATGCTAGTGTTCCCGCGCATCTAAATTAGTCTACTATTCGAAGATCTAAGCCAGCTGGTGACAGGATAATAACGCTGCAGACACATGAAGTCTGCTATCTGTTCATAGTGAAAGATTTAATAGAATCAACACTTGCCAACAGTTTGCAAATTGAATAATCTTATTTTCTCGAACTTCAAGCTTATTTCCAATATAAGGTGAAAATGTTACTAGACATTAATTGTAGAGATTTTCATGCCCAATCTTTTCCACTTAGAATTTTTTGTTTAAATTGTATCTGAAGCCTGATAATTGGGAATCTAAAATCAAACTTTGCATATATGGGCGGAGCTCCTGGAATTTTTACAGGTATGGGACTTGTGGCAGTTGATAGAGCTTATCAATGACTTTTTTAGGTACAAATTTGATCAAAATCGTTGGAGCCATTTTCGATAGAATCGCGAAAAACCTGTTTTTGACACCATTTTCGCAATTTTAGCCGCCATCTTTAATTGCATTTGATTGAAATTGTTCGTGTCGGATCCTTAAAGGGGAAGGACCTTAAGTTCCAAATTTCAAGTCATTCCGTTGATTGGGAGACGAGATATCGTGTACACAGACACAATTACACACACACACACACACACCACACACACACACCACACACACACCACACACACACACATACAGACCAATACCCAAAAACCGCTTTTTTGGACTCAGGGGACCTTGAAACGTATAAAAATTAAGAAATTGGGTACCTTAATTTTTTTAGAAAGCAATACTTTCCTTACCTATGGTAATAGGGCAAGGAAAGTAAAAAGTCATGAATAGTTCAGACCAGCCTGGCGACTTTGATGCTTTTGAAACCGGAATCTTGTTTTATTTTATTAAAGAATGATGCGGAATGAAAACCATGATAAGAGAAGTTGAGAGCAGAAAAGAACAAGTCCAGTTCACACTGATTGTAATTAATTTTAGCAATATGTATAGAATTGAAATCAGTGTTTGAATTAATTGTCTTTGTATTTATAAATTGTAAATAATGTAAATAAATGTAATTGTGAATAAATGTTAATAATTGTAATAAATCTTCAAGTTCTCTCATTCAGTGTTGCCACTGTGTTGCCAGCTATGGCGGTAAGTTTAAATGTTCCAATGTCACTATCATAACAGCTCTATTCGGTTCGATCACGGTGAGTTCCGCATCGTTCGTGGATTGTTGCTGATTATTTTTGAGTACTTATTTATAAGTCTCAACTCTGTCTCTTCACGACATTTTTAAGTTTGATACGGGAAGTGGGAATCCGTTCGCTATTCTCCGTATTGGGTTCTGCAGTGATTCAGGTGTATGTTAGTACTGGTCACTTGTATGCATCTCCTCTTCTGTAATAAGATAAGGTAATCTCAATTTTAAAGAGTGAATTTCCTTGTTTAGATTTCATACCATTGAGTGGTCCTGCATTTTAACTTTACTTAGCAAATTCAGACTTGCTGTAATTCCTAGTAAAAAATTCCAATCCTTTCCTAGAGAACTCAGGTGCAGCTTGAGTTCGTCCTTGTCAAAGTCCCAGACTTTGTCGGCTAGCAGTCGGCTAATTTGATGTTTGCGTTGACATCCAACAATAAATTCGGTAATGCATGTTTCATTCAAAATGAGTTTATTCTCAGTTGTCACAATTGTGAGTCGCTTAGTGCTAAATTATTTTGGTCAATAAACACGATCATTTGAGAATATTGTATTATGTTTATCAATAAATAAAATAACAAGCGAAGCTCGGTGCCCCGATATTTCATTTATAAAGCCACCACACGCCCATAGCTTTCTCATAGTGGCGTAGGCTTATTGTTTTCTGTGAATAATTTTCAGTGATCTTCTGTAAAAGACTGAATTCTATACCGTAAATAATAATGCATTCCGTTTTCTGTATTTCCTACGAAGTACGTAGTATGTACGTAAAAGATACATACGGTATTTACCAATCTTACACTGAAGTTGGATTTGGAACTAGAGATTGCCATGACATAACTCATGTCGGATATAAGCATATAAACTTCTATAAATCAACATTATTACTTTCCTGCCCTATTACCATAGGTAAGGAAAGTATTGCTTTCGAAAAAAATAAGGTACCCCAATTTCTAAATTTTCTATACATTTCAATGTCTCCTGAGTACTAAAAGTGGTTTTTGGGTATTGGTCTGTGTATGTGTGTCTGTGTACACGATATCTCATCTCCCAATTAACGGAATGACTTGAAATTTGGAACTTGAGGTCCTTACACTATAAGGATCCGACACGAACATTTCGATCAAATGCAATTCAAGATGGTGATGAAATGGCGAAAATTTTGCCAAAAACAGTGTTTTTTCGCGATTTTCTCGAAATGGCTCCAACGATTTCGATCAAATTTATACCTAAATAGTCATCGATAAGCTCTATCAATTGTCACAAGTCTCATATCTGTAAAAATTTCAGGAGCTCCTCCCCATCTATGCAAAGTTTGATTTTAGATTTCCAATTATCAGGTGTCAGATATAATTAAACAAAAAATTAGAGTGGAAAGATTGAGCATGAAAATCTCTACAATTAATGTCCAGTATTATTTTCATCTAAATTGAAAATAAGCTTGAAATTTAAAAAAATGTATATTCAATTGCAAACTGTTGGCAACTGTTGATTCTATTGAATCATTCACTATGAAAAGATAGCAGATCTCATATGTATCCAGCGTTATTGTCCTGTCACCAGCTGGCTCAGATCTTTGAATATAGACTTGAGATGCGCGGGAACACTAGCATCAGTTGATGAATTTTCTTAACGGCAAGGAAGTTTGTGTGAGTGCGCCACAACAGATTTTTATATTTTTGTCTTTTCGTTAAGAAACTAGTAATACGAGTTTTAAATACTTGAGTCATTGACCCATTAACAGGATGTAATTTATTGTAAACTATAAGAAACTGTAAGATTCTAAATAAAATACTGAACAGTTTACTATTATATTTATTATCATCATAACCATTCATATTTGATTTCATAGTTGATAATATTTTATGATTCAAAATAATTTTGTAATTTCAATTAATAATAGCCTATAATGAAAATAATAAAAATAATATTTTAAAAATTTATAGCAATTATCTCGAGTTTTGTAGTTTATTCAACAACAAAGGGTAAGATAGAACAGAAAAAACTGATAACCTTCATAAAGCTCAATATTATTGTGAATTTTTGTGTAAAACTCTGTTACAATCTTTAAGAAAAATGATTCGTTTGTCTTGAAAACAACACAATAGTCTAGCTCTTCGAAGTAGCGATATTCGACATCAAAGTAACGAGAATAAATTGATATATCAACACAGTATTCAAAGTAATTGGTTATGATTGTTCTGCCGGCTCTTGGAATTATTGGTGTTCTTTCATCTCATGTTAAATTCTGAATACTTGTTCTATAAATGCTGTGTATATACAGTTAAGGCCAGTTTCACATGGCAAGTCCTCGCTCCTGGAAGATCATATTACTGAAGATCATTATTTCATATTTTGCAGCTCTCCTGTGCTTTCACATGGGATCTTACGAATAAGCCGACAGATCTAACAACTACGCCGACGATTGCTCAAAGTATGACTCATCACTTTTTCTCAAATCCAACTTCCTTAAAAATATAGATAGAAGATTTCTGATTTCGGATTTGGATTCAGCGACCCCCCAAATTCTTGAGATCGTAGGTCCCATTTTCAAAAATACCCGAAAACAAGGGAGTTATAGCTGTTTTTAATATAGCTTTCCATTATCATATGATTATATAGTAAACGTACTAAGGTAATAATACTCCTGCCTCACAAAGGGACAGACAAAGGTTTCAAGAAGTTTTTGAACACCACAGAAGCTTAACATAAACATTTTCAATTTTTAAAAGTTCTAGTTTTTCCAAAAAAATATTGAACTATGAAAAGATGAATCCAAATGGAATCATAAATCATCTCCACTCATCACCCAATAAAATAGGAGGAAAAGAAATTGTACAGTAAAATTCACTGAATTTCAATTGTGATTCAACAATCCAATTTATCAGGTTTAAATCGTTGAATATCACTTTAATTCCCAGCAATTATTGACTATTTCTTTTAACAATCAGAAAAATCTATTATGAACATACAGTATTTAAACATTGGCTGATCTGAATCGATCTATGGTAATACTAGGAATTGAAAGAATAGAAAATGTCATGCCATTCCAGTGAACTGATGTCTGTGTATTAGAACTGCTGATGGATAATGCATACTGAAAAATCTGGTGTGGCTCACTCACACAACTTTCCTTGCCGTTAGAAAATTGATCAACTGATGCTAGTGTTCCGCGCATCTAAATTAGTCTACTATTCGAAGATCTAAGCCAGCTGGTGACAGGATAATAACGCTGCAGACACATGAAGTCTGCTATCTGTTCATAGTGAAAGATTTAATAGAATCAACACTTGCCAACAGTTTGCAAATTGAATAATCTTATTTCTCGAACTTCAAGCTTATTTCCAATATAAGGTGAAATGTTACTGAGCATTAATTGTAGAGATTTTCATGCCCAATCTTTTCCACTTAGAATTTTTTTGTTAAATTGTATCTGAAGCCTGATAATTGGGAATCTAAAATCAAACTTTGCATATATGGGGGCGGAGCTCCTGGATTTTTACAGGTATGGGACTTGTGGCAGTTGATAGAGCTTATCAATGACTTTTTAGGTACAAATTTGATCAAAATCGTTGGAGCCATTTTCGATAGAATCGCGAAAAACCCGTTTTTGACCACCATTTTCGCAATTTTAGCCCCACCTTTAATTGCATTGATTGAAATTGTTCGTGTCGGATCCTTAAAGGGGAAGGACCTTAAGTCCAAATTTCAAGTCATTCCGTTGATTGGAGACGAATATCGTGTACACAGACCCACATATACACACACACACACACACACACACACACACACACACCCACACACACACAACCCACACACACATACAGACCAATACCCAAAAACCGCTTTTTTTGGACTCAGGGGACCTTGAAACGTATAAAAATTAAGAAATTGGGTACCTTAATTTTTTTAGAAGGCAATACTTTCCTTACCTATGGTAATAGGGCAAGGAAAGTAAAAAGTCATGAATAGTTCAGACCAGCCTGGCGACTTTGATGCTTTTGAAACCGGAATCTTGTTTTCTTTTTATTAAAGAATGAAGCGGAATGAAACCATGTATCATAGTCAAAGCAGTTCGATACTGCGAAAAGCATAACCATTGTACCAACTATTCTAAATTATCGTACCGTATTTCGTGAGCCATGCTTTGTTAAAGCCATTTATCAGAAAGCGTTTTTTTTTGTTGTTCGATGTTTTGTCGTCCTTATGAATTCTGTTGAATCAAACATAATTTATTTAAGAAGTTATGATGAACCTGTATGGAGAATCATAGAATTCTTAGAATTCATAGAACGGTAAAAAATCAATTTTACGAAAATCGATGTACATGTAACTGGATTTAGAAGATCAATACGATAATGTGCTCTATCACAATTTAATCACAGAAATGTTTAAGTGAAAACATTGGGCGCAAACCTTCTGCCATGAGGAGACAAATAAATTTATGAAAAGCTGATAGCTTGATAGTGATCTGATATTTGTTACACGTTTTTAGTCTAAGACTATGTCTTGGACTAATTTTTTGTTTTTCAATCGGCAGAAACTTGAGTTTTTTCAAGTTATCTTACACCCTTATTTTCAGCTATTTCCCCCAAATCCAGTCATCCGACAGAAAAATTTCTCTCCACCATTCTTTTAGATTATACAATTTTGAATAAAATGAAATTATACGGAGGTCTCTATATTCAGTGAGTGCGACTTACAATTTTTCAGAAAGAGTAAAATTCCAAGAATAAATCATTTTGATGAATTTATTTTTTTAATCAACAATAACAGGTTACCGAGATACATAGTTTTTAATATAGAAATAGGCCATTCTTTGTGTATGGAAAATGAGTTGAAGCACACACAACTATAAATTTATCATTTCTCCAATCAACTCGTCTCATGATAGATGATTTTAAACCGTATTGACGAGCCGAGAAGGAGAAATGTATAAAGAGGAGATCCGATTATTGTGTTAAAAGTTATGAGTGTTAAAATTTTGATCGTGGAAGTGTCCTTATACGCGCCTCTCCACTAGGAAATACTGAAATAAGTGCGTCCAACGGTTGATTCTCATAGAACTTGTATCATTTGGCGAAATCTCAATGTGGGGACAATGAAATCAGTGATTATGGTTGAACCAAAAAAGTTAGGTGCTTTTTCAAAATACAAGAGCATTGTTATCAGGTGTAACTGGAAATCTATGCGAGGTGGATCGTTCAACCTGGTCTCAGGTTGTAGAGCACAAATTACACTCAGAGGGATTTAAAATTATATATGTAAATGGTGTCAATCGGGTGATATTGTTGATAAAAAACAGAAATTCATAAAAATTGATTTTGTTCTTAAAATTTTTCTTATTTTGAAAAATTGGTAACTTATGAGTAGTTCAGACGATGCGTCATTCGTGCATTTCCTATCCCT
Organism: Nilaparvata lugens; assembly: GCF_014356525.2. Taxonomy (NCBI): domain Eukaryota; kingdom Metazoa; phylum Arthropoda; class Insecta; order Hemiptera; family Delphacidae; genus Nilaparvata; species Nilaparvata lugens. Next base: position 28,798,224 of record NC_052510.1, on the reverse strand, counting down.
ACGTGTATAGGACGATTCTTTCCATTATTATAATTAATATCGAGCTTCGCTCGTTAGTTATTAATAAACAGACACAATTCTTTAAATGATTGGTGAAGGACTAACAGCACAGCCCAAAACTGTTTCTTCCCAGAATTTTTATTTATACAATATCACGTCCAGAAAGTATGTTATGTTCCATACACTTGAATCAGTTCAATTTTCAGTCCAAACATGTCAAAACAACGCAGCTTCTCTTTGTCTCAGATACAGAGTAACGGCCAGCAACGGTCACAGTTATCACAATAGTTATTCAAAAGTATTCTTTGGTATCTATAGTGAGGTCCACGTTATAATGGCAGTGTGTGATTTGCAATGGTGTTGCTATCCTTGTGTATCATTCACAAAGCAGATGGCGCTATCTCTTTCACGCATTGCAAGGT